>NW_015622969.1:350122-351611 GCF_000320785.1 Rhodotorula toruloides NP11
CGAGAGGCTGGAGGACGCGGATGGGCAGGCGCTGCGTGAGGGCCGTCAGGTGCACCATGAGCGCCATCGTGCCGCTCGCTGCTCCCGGGTCGTCGAGGCGCGCGAGCAAGTCGGGCGGAAGGAGGATGCGGTCCTGCGGCGCGCAACTCGTCAGCTACCCTGCAGGAACTGAGGAATCGTCAGGTCAACGCACCTGGAAGAACTCGATACCAGCCTCGAGCGCAGCCTGCGCCGCGTCGACCTCATCAATCCTCTCCTCCCCGTCCTCCTTCTTGAGGCCATCACCCGCCTTGCCACCCGCATCCGCGCCCGAACCAGGCGTAAGGAACGTCTTCTCAACCGCACGGGCATGGACGCGTTCCCATCCGAGCGAGTGAAGGACGCTCAAGACGGTCGAGAGGGCAAAGGCGTCGCGCGAGATGGATGAGAGGGTAGTCAATGCGGAGCCGCTGAGCGAGGCGAACGAGCAGGCGAGATGGACGGCGTGCGAGAGGGTGGGCGAGGCGGGAGGGAGGATCGAGTGCCGGAAGAGGGACGACCAGGCGGCCGACGACGGCGCGTCCCAGAGCGCATCGTGGCAGGGCAAGGGCGTGTTGGCGGCATCGAGGTAGAGCGACGCAGTGTCCATGTTCCACAGCGCAGTCCCGCTGCAGTCGAAGGTCTGCAAGCACAAGAGAATCAGCCTCTGCGAGATCAGAGAGAGTTCGGTGCACGTACGACGGCGCCAAAGCCAAGCCTCCGAATCTCCTCGCGGTCGCGCCACCGTCTCCACCTCTCGTCGAGCGGAAACAGCTCCTCGGCCTGCTCGTCGACCTGCGGCTCCTTCAACCAGCCTTGACGGCGAGCGAACGTGATCGGCATGCTTGCGAAGGCTGCGGGCGTAGAGAGTCAGTCTCAATCAGCGGAGTTGGGGAGGCTAGCGACGGACCTTGCGTGCGCTCGAGATCGCGCTTGTTGCCGCTCATCATGCCGGACTGGAGGACGATGAGGATCGTCTGCTGCCATGCGACCGTGCGCAGGAGCGTGTTGTCGAGGTCGCCCTGCAAGATGCGCCACGCTTTCATCAGTTTCTCGTCTTTTCTTCGAGCAAGGCAACTGAACAGCGCCAGCGACGCACCATGATCTGCGCCAGCCTCCTAGCGCTCTCGAGCAGCGCATGCGCATGCATACTCGCGCCGACGACCCTCTCCCAGGCGTACCTCGCTCCGACGCTCGCGATCGCGAGCGTGAGGAAGCTCGGCGCCGTGTTAGGGTCCCACGTCGGCTTGTGAACGATCGGGAACAAGGCGTGGTACTTGTCGAAGTAGAGCTGGGTGAAGAGCTCGAGCAGCTCGAGGCGCGGGACGAAGCGTTCCGAGAGTGACGGGTCGGAGGCGCTCAGCTCGCGGACCTTGTAGAGGATGCGGAGGCGAGTCGATTCGGTGACGGACGGGACGTGCGCGAGCGAGCGGTGCGGGTGGTGAGGCGGAGGTGAGGCGGCGCGCGAGCC
>NW_015622969.1:351622-608097 GCF_000320785.1 Rhodotorula toruloides NP11
AGAGCGGCCACGGGTCACTGGGCGTGTGCGACGGGTGCGACGTCCGCAAGGGGTCCTCGACACCGCCGCGAGTCGCGCTGTTCAAGACGGTCTTTTGAAACGACGCGCCTGGCTCGGGCGAGACGCGAGGGGTGTGAGTCGCGAGCTGGAGGAGCGAGACGGCGGCGTTGTCGGACTCGACGAGCGAGTTGTTGCGAAAGCCGTACACGGGACGCTCGGGGCTCGTGTCCTTCTCGCTCTTGATGTTCATGCTGCGGTCGTCGCCGTTCGCCGCTGCAGCGAGAACAAGTGCGGCAGCGCTCGCAGGACTCGGCTCTTCGGGGATACCGCCGTTCCGCAAGTCCGACATGGGCTGGCTGGCGTTGCCTCCGAGACTGGGCGGGAGGAGGCTGCCAATCTCCATGTCTCCCGTTCCAGGAGACATGCCGTCTCGCGGCGTGAAGCCCGTTGGGACCGGTCCCGAGTTGGCGTTGATGACCGGGTCTTGGGAGGCAAAGCCCGTGTTGAGGATCGACCAGTCGATTTCTTGGTCGCCCGCGCCAGCCGAGATGAGGTCAAGGAAATCGAGCTGTCCTGCTCCGCTCGACCCGACGTCTCCGATTTGGCGACCGTACGCCGAGTTGTCCCACTGAGACGACGCCGACGCAGGCGCTGGGGGAGGAGGAAGCGTCGTCGAAGCGAAGGGGTTGAGCGGAGACGGGCCGTGGTGAGGGAGCTGGAGAGAGGGGAAAGCGGCGGCGTTGTGGTAGGGCGCAGGACGATAGTTGAACGCGTCGGGAGGGCGACCAGAGTAGTAGTTGACGGGCGGAGGCCCGAATGAGAAGCTGGTCGGAGGGAGAGCCGGGTGCTGAGGCGGGCCGCGGAGAGGCATGTGGTAAGGCGACATGCCCGAGAGTGCAGATGCCGCCGAACCCGCCTGACGACTCCACGTCTCGGGCGGAGGAGGCGTAGGCAGTGCGAGGCCGAAAGCGTTCTCGGGCGAGGTCGTGTCGCCGTCCGACTCCATCGATGGCGTCAAGCCGAAGCCGTCGTCAATCTGCATCGAGACGGACCCCGAGCGGCTGCCCGACTTTGGCGGGCGTTCGAAGCTGCAGTCGACGCCGGCCTTGCGGCAGCGCTCGCAGGGGTGCTGGCCGTCGCAGCGGAGTCTGGGAGACGTCGAGGTCAGTTGAGGAGGCTTTGGACGCGGCGGAAGGTCGCTGGAACGCACTTGGACTTGCTGCAGCGGCAACACGCCCTGCCAACCCTGGCAATCTTGACAGGACCTGACCCGTCGTCTGCGCCGGCATCCCCAATGGACGAGACCCGCTTCTTTTTGCCCTTTGCCGCGTTGCTCGCCGGCGAGTCGTACCCCTTGTCGTAGTAGTCGCCCTTGGCGGCCGCCTCTGCAGCTGCAGCCTGCTGCTTCGCGTGCCCCTGCTCATGGCGCTTGAGAATGTCCTTGCGAGCGAACCCCTTTCCGCAGGTCGGGCAGACAAAGTCCTTGGCGACGCGGTGCTTGGCTGAGATGTCGAGGGGCGGCGTAGCGAGTCGTGCAGGTGATTGTCAACGAGGGAGAGCAGCAAGATGGCAGAGGATGTGGGGGGCGCGAGGGTGCGGAGGAGGTCAGCACGAGTTCCACAGCATGTCAGGACGTCGCTCCTGAGGCGCACCTGTCACATGGCGATCCAAATGCTCCTGTGGAGGTAGCGCAAGGCGTCAGTGAGTGTTGCAGCGTCGTGGCTGGCGATGAGGGCCCCCCTCATCAGGCAAGGGAGCCGCATCTCGCCAACCACGGCTCCGTTCGACTTGAGACTTGGCCAGGATCAGTTTCGACGTACTTGGCGGGTATAACGACTTCCGCACTCCTTTTTGCGCGAGCGAAGCCGTCAGTATGGCTGAGCGGGGAGGTGAGAGTGAAGAGGGCGCTGTGCTCACTACACAGAGGAACGGGCGAGCCGGGTCGGGGTTGTCGTTCAAGGAGGCCATCTTCTCGACCGCCTGAGGCGAGAGAGGCGACTCAGCGGGGTCGAGGTGTCGATTCGGGAGAAGCGGAGTCGGAGAGAGGCGAAAACGCTGTGGGGAGCCAGCCAGAGCTCAAACGGCTCGTACCGACCCTCACACAGCCAGCAGAGTGCCACAGATGCCCCACAGCACGGTGTACGAGGCCTACGACGAGGACTGGGACGAGCAGGGCGTGTGGATTGGCGATGGCGCAGGCGGGGATGCGGGCGACTGGGAGGGCGAGGGGGAGGGCGGCAGCGCGGTAGAGTGGGCCGATGAAGGCGCAGAGGACGACGACTTTGGCCCAGGAGTGACGGTGGTGCGGCGGACGAACCTGGCGGAGCACAACGAGCTGATGGCGACGGATCTCAGCCTCGACGCCTACCTCGACCCCCTCGCCCTCGTCAACGCGTGGGAGGGCGCGCTCACAGACTTCAAGGTGAGCATCAGGCACCTTCAACTACCCCGTACACCGAGGCTCACCCGCCGCGAGCGCCAGTTCATGCACCCAGACCGCTTCTTGCCCCCGACAGAAGCCCCTCTCTCGCTCGCACAGCGCCAAACGAAGGCTCCCATGTGCGTAAAGACCCGCTCCGACTTGCCCTGACCATAACTGACCAGCCCGACGCCCGCAGCTGGTACGGCCCGCCTCCCTCGACCGCCTCGACTTCGAAACTCCCCTCTCACCTTCCAATCCACACCGTTTCTTCCTCTGCCTCGACTCACGCAAACGGCCACACCGTCTTCCGCGAACCCTCAGTGACGCCCTCTGACTCTCCGGCACCCGGAACGAAGAAGCGCAAACGCTTGACCGGGTCGCAGAAGAAGGCGAGAAAGGCTGCGAAACTGGCTGCGGCGACGACCGCTGCTGCAGGCGACGAGGAAGAGTGTCCTGCTGGTGCAGAAGACCACGATGACGAGCATGCTACGCCGCAAACCGCTGTTCCTCCTCGACGCGGTCCACCTTCTCCTACGTACACCCCCTCTTCGCCCAAAATCTCTCGAACCGGCCACCCTCCCTCTCCCTCTCCTCCTCCCGCCGCCTCAACTTCTGCATCTGCAACACTCACTCGCCCAATCGGTCCTCAACACCCCTCCTCCTTCTCCTTCGTCGTCCCGCCCGTCTCGTCCCTCCCAACGACCTTCCCTCCTCCACCGCCTATCGCGCCTCTTACGGGCGACGAACCGGCTTTGGAGGCTGAGACTCCGGAGGCGTTACTTGAGGCGGCGTTGTGGAGCTGGTATAGTGGGTTCTTTCGCTCTCGTTCACCCGTTTTAAGCCACTGCACTCGGGCGGTCTTCGAGCGTGGTGAAATCACTCATCGACATCATTGTTTCGCAGCCGCCGGCTACCAAACAGCCCTCTACCACGCCGCCGTCGGAGTCGCCAAGTTCAAGCCTTCTGCCAATGAGTCCTCGTAGCTCTTCCTCCCGACCCTTCCTTCGCTCACCTCACGCTTGCTGTACCGCACATCGCATCTTCCGCATACTGTCCTTCGCAATACGCAACTTGCACGAAATCAATGCCGACAACAGCGTCTTCACACGAGAGGGAGGAAGAGGGTATCTTCGCGAAACGAGCGAGAGAAGGGGATGTAGGATGAGGTGAGGGTCTCTAAGCGACGTTGTACATCTTCTTGAAGTCGCTAACAAAGAGTGATCGGGATTTGACGAGCGCCGAAAACCAAGCCTGTCCGGCGAGCGAAGCGAGGCACGAGTCAGTTCTTCTCCATCCATCTCAGGCGAACAATTCGCACTTACACCGGGTACGAACCCGAATATCTGGCCTGCGCCGCCCCATGGACCGACCGAGACGAGGATGAGGTTCGAGCCGGGCTTGTAGGACTTAAGTGAGGCGGAGGAGGGGGAGGGGGAGTGGATGAGGCTGAGGATGTTGGATGCTACGACTGAGCCGTGGTTCTGCGTGAGCGGACGGGATCAGTCCAGTTGGCGAAGGAGGAGGAGAAGGAGAGGCAGGGAAAGCCCACCTTTGCATGCGCAAACTGCTTCCCCTCCTTGACATCCGTCACGTCCCCCATTGCGAAAATGTGCTCGTAGCCCTCGACTTGGAACGCCGGATTGACCTTGATGTGCTTCGAGTCGTCCAGCACGGAGGGGTCGAACGAGGCCACGAGGTCTGAGTTGGGCGCGTTGCCCGTTGCGAGGAAGACAAAGTCGGCTGCGGCGGAGTCGGTCAGCGATGTGTCATTTGAGGCTTGCGAAAATGGGAGGAACTCACCCTTGATCTTCTGGCCGTCGTCGAGGTGGAACTCCTCCCCTCCCTCTATCCGCCCCGTCTTCTCCGGCACATCAACCACCTTCCTCCCCATCACGACCCTAACCCCATACCCCTCCAACTGACCCTCGAGCGACTTGCCCAACTTCTCCTTCCACCCAGCCTGATCAAGCAACCTCTCCCTCGAATGCACAAGCGTGATCTCCTTCCTTCCTTTCCCATAATGCGCGGCGACTTCGCCTGCGAATTCGATACCGACGGGACCGCCGCCGATGATTAGGATGTGGTGCGATTGGGAGACTTCGAGTTGGGTTTGGCGCAGGTCGGCGAGGGTTTGGGAGAAGGAGGAGCTAGGGTGTGGGCGGCAAGGGTAGGGGTACTTCGAGCCCTGCGTTTTGGAGAAGCGTCAGCTCCGTACACGCGTACTGCCTCGCGCCGGGACGCACCATTGCAAGAACGCAATACTCGAACGGGATCTCCTCCCCCTCGAACCCAAGATCCGGGTGTGCTTTGTCAATCACGACGCTGTTCTTGCGCAGCTCGACGACGTTGGTCATCTTGAGCATCACATGGCGGTCGTCTTGCGGGAAGGCAGCGTCGACAGTAGCCAGCGGCTTGTCCTCCCAGCCCTGCGAGATTGCGGAAAACGGTCAGTACTCCTGCGCTCGAACCGAAATCCAGGTTAGGCTCTCGCGCACCGGCACGACGGCAGCTCGCAACGCAGCGGGCGGCCAGTAGCCCTCGTTCGACGTGATAGCGACGATGCGATAGTCGGCGGGGAGCGAACCGGCGAGATCTTTCGCTGCCTGGACCGCCGAGGGGCCGTAGCCGACGAAGACGACGTTCTTCATGTCGAGGAGGCGAGCTCAGGGATACTGCTGGACGCGGTCGGTCTTGGGAGAGAAGGGGAAGCGGGCGAAATGGATTGGGAGGAAAGGACGATGAGCGTGAGAGCGCAGAGGCGAGACGAGGCGATTCTTTGACGAGCGTCTTCGGCGAGCGTGATCGAACGTTGACAATCAGCGTCTGAACAGTGATCAGCGTCGACAAGATGAAGCAGCTGCCGAGACGACGCCGCGATCGAGGAGGGAGGCGAAAGAGTTGCGCATCGTAAGCAGGACGGCGGTGGTTGGCTGGCGCGGGAGTGCCCGGTGGAGAGCGACGAACGCAGGCTTACCAAGTTGGCGGTCTTCCTGCTAAGCCAGGGTCGTCAGGTGATGGACGGCGAGAGCGGCGAGGTTCGGTGCGTGTGCGAGCGAGCTGGCGGGTGGGATGGAACGGGGCGCGAGGTTGGGTGTTGTCCTTGGACGCAGCGAGGGCACCAGCGAGTCTCCAGGACGAGTCGAGCGAGATGGTCTGAGTGCATGCATCTTCAACTTGGGCGCGATGAAGTCCGAGAGAAGAACGACGACGACACCACGCTCTTCCTGGCTGAGACGCATCGAACCGAGCGTAGCTAGCACGCTGGACGACCAACATACTCTACGAGTACACCGCCAACTCGCTCCAACCCCCGACACCCACTCCTTCGCCTCCTCCGACTCCGCCAACTCGGACAGATCGCTGCACCCTCCCGCCTGCTGGCCAGAACGCGTGCGGAATGGCGCCAGCCGTGCTACTTCAATACACACCATTGGACGGCGCGTCGACCGCTTCCTTACCGCTCCATGGACGACCGCGAGACGAGCCTGTTTCTATTCCGGGACGCCTCGACACCGAGCTGGACGAGAACGACGACGAGCGGGACGAGGGAGACGTGGAGGATGATACGGGACGGACTGGACTGCTGAGCGGGAGGGACAAGGAGGACGAGGACGCGGACGAGGGAGCGGATGATCTCGAGGTGGAGGGACGGCGGCTGACGGGCACAGAGACGGTGCCGAAGCGACGGCGGAGAGTGGTGAGCTGGTGGATCTTTCATTCGCTTTGCTACCAAAGCGTTGGGAGAAAGGGCGTTCCCGCGAGTTCCGTCTTCTGGCGACGGAGGTCTGCCTTAGCTTTCAGGACGACTCGCTGACGGGTCCACCTCCACACAGACACACTGGCGACTAGTGCTACTCGGCTGCGTCGCGCTCGGCTCGGTCATTCTCGTCGTCGCCATCCTCCGCCCGTCCATCCCCTTCCTCTCCTCCTCCTCTCCCACCCTTGCACCCCTCTCCGCCAGCGACGCAACCTACTACTCCGGCCAAGCACTCGCAGCCGGCGTCTACGCCCCCGACTCCGCGCACGTCGCAGCCAACCCTCTCCCCTCAGACGGGAAGTACGGCGACGTGCCCTTTGCGCAAGTCGGGCAGAGCTGGGATAAGAGTGGGAAGACGCCTACTTGGGCGGGGGGAGACTGGGGGGATAAGGAGCTGGAGGGGGAGTTGGGGGAGGGAGGGGGGAGGAGGTGGAATGGGACGCATTGGTGGGATCCGACGGTTATCTTGATTTCGCTTGACGGCGTGAGGTGTGTGCGAGACGTCGTCGCTTTCAGCGAAACACTGCTTTGTCGCGAACCTGTGGCTGATGGAGATGGCTTCCGCACACACAGAGCCGACTACCTCGAACGGGGCTTGACGCCTCACCTCCTCAACATCTCCCGCAAAGGCATCGTGCGTCGAGTTTCGCCTTCGTCCCTCACCCTCGCACTGACACTCAACTCTTCTCGCAGCGTGCCGAGTACATGCAACCGTCCTTCCCCTCCCTCACCTTCCCAAACCACTGGACCCTCTTGTACGTCCTTCCTTCCCTCCTCCTCACTCCCTCACACTCACTCGTGCGCACACACACAGAACCGGCCTCTACCCCTCCTCGCACGGGATCGTCGCCAACGATTTCTACGACCCGCTCCTGGAGAAGGAGTTTGTGTATACCGAGCCGGGGAAGAGTTGGGGAAGCGAGTGGTGGGGTGGAGAACCTGTGCGTCCCCTTCCCTCCTCTCCCTCTCAGTTCAAGTGCTGACAAGAGACGTGGCGAGCAGATCTGGGCTACGGCAGTCAAGGCCTCCCTCCGCTCCGCACTCTTGATGTGGCCCGGCCCGCCCGTCATGGCTGACGGAACGAAACCGACGTATTGGTATCCGTTTGTCGATCGGTATCACTACAGGAAGAAGGTGCGGAAGGTGGCGGGGTGGTTGGGTGCGTTCTCGCTCCCTTCCTTCTCGCGCTCAGCTGGACTCGGGCTGACGAGGAGATGAGTAATGGTGCTGGGTTTGCACAGACATGGACTACACACACCGCCCACACCTAATGACTGTCTACCTACCCGAAGTCGACCAAGCCGGCCACAAAACCGGTCCCGATTCCCGCACGACCGAGAAGACGCTCGCTGCGGTGGACGAGTTCGTGAGGGAGGTGTTTGACGAGGTGGAGAGGAGGAATGCGACGGGTGTTGTGGACGTCGTCGTGGTGAGTGATCATGGGATGGCGGGTGCGTTTGCCGCTTTCTACTCGACGGGCTCGAGTTCCGGTGCGCGAGCACAACGGCGGATCGAGCTGATCCGGATGGCTTGCCTGGTACGCACAGCTACGAGCAACCAGCGCCTCATCTTCCTCGACGACATCCTCGGCCCCACGGGCTTCGCTTCCATCTCACACAACGAAGGTCCGTTTTCCCGCCCTCTCTTGCCCCCCTCTCCTCTTCCCTTCCCCGCTTACCCATAGCTCGCTTCGCTCGCAGGCTGGCCCTCCGCAGGCCTCCGCTTCAAACCCGGTACCGACGTCCCCGCTCTCTTCGCCCGCCTGAAACAGGCGGCTGAGAAAGAGGGAAGTGGGTTCAAGTGCTACGATGAGGAGAGTATGCTGGAGAGGTGGCATTTCACGGGCCATGAGGTGCGTTCGTCGGTTGCTCGCTTGCGCTTCCTTTGTTGCCAGGAGTTGGGAGACTCGTCGGCGAGGATAAGCGACGCGCGACGTCGATGGCTAACTCGCTCGCCCGATACCCTGCTCGCAGCGCATCTCACCTATCTATTGCGTCCCAGACGTGGGCTGGGCGATCACGAACCACCACGAGCTCGAGGTTGTCATGAACGGGACGTACAGCGTCAAGGGGTGGGTGTTCGCTCGCCTACCTCTCGCTCTCGAAGGTGCTGACACCCACGAGCCTCGCCTCGCTTCGCTCGCAGGAACCACGGCTACGACCCTGCCGACCCGTCGATGCGCGCCATCTTTGTCGCACACGGCCCGTTCGCCTCGTCCGTGAAGACTCGTTGTCGCCTCTCTCGTCGTCGGAAATCGCCCACCGTCCCGATCCCGTCGGACCCACACACGCTCGTCGTCCCTGCGTTCGAGAATACAGAGGTGTATGGACTTTTGGCGAGGTTGCTGCGAGTGCCGAGCGGGGTGAGGGCGAGTACGAATGGGACGAGTGGGTTTTGGGAGGAGTGGTTGGGTCCTGAGGAGTAGAGTGTTGGCAAGTATGTATGGGTTGAAATTCCCGTGGAAGAAGTTGCGCGCCGTCCGCTCTGCTGCTTCGACTTGGTGGGTGACTTGCTCTGAGTGCTCGAGTAGACGACGCTACACAGCTGCACCGTCCATTACAGCCAGCTCAGCCCGCTCGTCGACGCTGTCCCCTCCCCCACCTCGTTTGCTCGACCTGGGCCCCCTCGAACACCTCCCGCCTCGCCTCGACTCGACCACGCAGAACTCAGCCAGACCAAGGACACGCGCAGCACAGTCTACTCGCATGAGCAAGGTGAGCACACACTCGCAACCCACCTGCACCCACCCACTACCCCGTCTCGTCCTCGACCCCGCGACCCCCGCTCACGCTCTTGCGCTCCGCACACAGGACACGCTCGCTGCGACTGCCTCGATCTGGTCAAGGGTGCGCTCACTCTCTCTCCCACGCATTTCGAGCAGCTGCACCCGCCGTCGCCGCTCTCCCGCACACCCTCAGCTGACCCCCGCTCTGGCCAACTTCCCGCGGTGCTGCTGCAGCTCCCAAACGAGGAGAAGCCGTCGACGCGCGGACGCCTCTCGCCCTCGTCCCGCTCGACAGACTCGCACTCGTCAGCCCCTCCCACCCACTCGAACGGCCTCAAACCACCGTCCTCGCTCGCCCCCCACTCATCTCTCCAACCCACTCACCAACTCCCTCACGCGCACTCGCACTCTCACGCGAACGACTTTGTACCCTCCCCGCGCTCATCAGTATCGAGCTCGTCCTTCTCGGCCACTCCCGAGTCGAGCAACTCGCCCCGCGACCGCCTCGCAGGTTCGAAAGGACTCGCTCCGCCGCCTTCGTCGTCGTCCACCAGCGCGTCACGCTTCTCGAGTCCGCAGTTTGCGAGCTCGTTGGGACTGTATCAGGAACAGGCGACGGGCGCGGTGAGCGAGTACACGGCGCACGCGACGAACGGACAGGCGGCGAGTGCAGCAGGTGCGTTCATGCGCTTCCTATGCGCAACGTGACGATGCTGACGAGAGTTACGACTGCCGTGCAGCCCCTCCCACCTCCCGCGGCCCGACCTCCCCTCCTCCCGCCTCGAACCAGCCCCTCCTCGCCGAGATCTTCTCCGGCAACCCACGTCCTCACTACCGTCCTTCGCTATCAACCTCCGCCTTCTCTCCACACCAACAACTCCCCTCGCACTCCTCTGCCTCTCCTCGCTCCGACAGCGGCGCAGCGCTCACCTCTCCCCCGATCGTCCCAGAAGGACGAAGCTATTTCGCCCCGCCGCCGCCTGACTCGGCGCACGGAAGAGCGAGGAGTCATTCGATTGCCGGGATCGAGAAACCTGCTGCGCCGATGAACTTGCGTGGTGCGGGACCTCCCCCGGCTGGAGGAGCGGGAGGGGCGGACCAACATGGGTTCCGGCACTCGTCGACTCTCACGAGCGCCGGAGGACACTTCTCTGCTTCGCTTCCTACTACGTCGGCAGTCGGTAGTCCGACGTACGCCTACTCGGCTTTCACGCCTGGCCCGCCTGCGGCCGCCTCGAAGCGCGACTTGAGCGCCTCCCCCTCTCGCCCCGCTTACTCGCCCTTCGACTCGTCTACTACGACGAGTACGGGATGGAAGCCCTCGGGAAACAGCGGGTTGTCGCACTCGTTCAGCGCGGGGTGGAACGACGAAGTTGGGTCTGCGGGAGGAGCGGGAGGAGCGGGAGCAAGGGAAGGAAGGTCGAGGTTCCGCGACCAGTGGGCTTCGTCAGGCGCGAGCGGGACCGCGCTCTCAACCAGCGCGAGTTCGGCGGGCGGAGGTGGCGGAATCGGAATGAGCAACATGAGTCCCTTTTCGCGCGACGGGGCCCGGCTCCTCCCCGACCTTCCTTCGCCCTTCGGCGGTCCCGGTTCCTCGTCGCTCACTTCCGGCGAATGGGGCGGATTGGGCGGCTCGGCGGCGTACAAGACTCGGAGGGAGTACGCGCTCGGAGCGGTCGGGAGTGGGCGGAAGAGGAGTGATTCGGCTTGGGCCCGTTCGGCGTTGCACGAAGCGGAGGAGGACCTCGAGGGCGGGGACGAGTCGCTTCATCCGCCTACGAAGAGCGGAGCGACGAGTAGGAGGCACTCGTTCGCGGCGTTCGAGCCGCCGAGTAGGGGGTCAACGATGCAGCTTGGATTTCACTTGCCGGAGGAGCCTGCGGTTCCGAGCGCAGGAGGCGCAGGAGGGTTCGGACCGCTCGTCGATCCTGCGCCGGCGTCGAACGGCTGGGGCGGCGGCGGACGCGGACTCGGCTCGTCAGCGATCAACGACGACGACCTCGCTGCGGACCTCAACTCGTTGCACTTGAACCTCGAAGCGCACGCTGCGACACAGGACGAGCGAAAGACGAGGTTTGCGCATGTAGGGAGCATGCCGGCGGATTTCCCGCCAAAGAGGTCGAGTCGCGCGTTGGATCAGTCGAGGTCGCCGCCGCCTCCCCCTGCGCAGCCACCTGCGTCGCAGCCGCCGGTTGTCTCGCTTCCCCCGTCTATTCCTTCGTCGTCTTCGACACTCTCGACGGCGACCGCGACGCCCACCCCGTACGGCCAGTCGACGACTTCGCCTCGTCCGTCGGGCGACTCGTTCAACCCCACTCTCTCGGCGTCGGCCGCCTCGCGCTTCTTCCAGGGCTTGCCGGCTCCGACGCCTCTCCCGCCTGCGACGACCACCGCGACTGCGACAGCCACCGCCTCGCCCGGACTCGGCGGCTCATCTCGCTTCGGCTTCGACCAGCAACAGCAGCAGCAGCAGCGCGGCGCGCACTTCGGACGCTTCGGCGGCCTCCCTCCGCCCGTCCCGCCTCCGACGACCCAACACCCGTTCTTTGCGCCTGCAACGACGACTGGCCCGCTCTCGCCTCGCGGGACGGCGGCGTTCCCGCCTATCCCGCCTCCGCCGTTCCCTGGTTTCGGACCGGGCGTCTCGCCTGCGATCCCCCCGCCCCATTTGCCGGGTCAGCATTACCAGCAACAGCAACAGCAGCAGCCTCAGCAGCACCAGCCAATCCCGCCTCCCGCGAGCTACTTCAACGCTCCTCCGCCTCCTCCGCCACCCGTCCTCGCTCAGCAACCTGGCGCGCCGTCGCTCACCACTCAAGCGCAAGGCGACATCAACCTCGGTCGCGGCGTCCCCTTGCACGCCATCCCGCCCGATGCGCCCCTCTGCATCGTCGGCTTCAAAGCAGGTCGCAAGGACCTCTTCTTCTGCGAAGACCCGAACCTCCATCTCGAAGAGGGCGACCTCGTCATCGTCGAAGCCGACCGCGGTCGCGATGTCGGCAAGTACCTCAAGAGTTGCACGGTCGACGAGGTGCACAAGTTCCAGCAGCACTTGGTCGAGCTTGCGTTGGGCCAGTTGGCGAACCCTGCGGCGCAGGGCGCGCAGGGTGGGATGATGGGCGGATTGCAGGGGATGGGAGGGATGGGCGGCGGAGCGCAGGGTGGAGGAGGAGCGGGTGGAGCGGCGGGCCCGGCGCAGCTCGCGCGCATGACGAAGGAGTGTCAGCCCAAGCGTATCTATGGCAAGGCTGGACCGGCCGACACCCATGCGCTCCTCGCCAAGGCCCAGGACGAGGTCAAGGCGCTCGCGCTCGTCAGGAGCAAGGTCGCTCAGAAGGGTGCGTCGCCGCTCACGCTCTTTGGTCGCGTCACTACTTGAAGCTGACAATCACTCGATCGCAGGCCTGCCGATGGAGATCCTCGACGCCGAGTGGCAATGGGATCGCCGCAAGTTGACGTTCTACTACACCGCCGATCAGCGCGTCGACTTCCGCGAACTCGTCCGCGAGCTGTTCCGCATCTGGAAGACTCGCGTCTGGCTGTGCGTCACGCTCGCGCTTCCTCGATACCGCAGGAGCTAATCCGCTTGGCGTCAATCGCAGCTGCTGCCTCGACCAGCAACAGCCTTCGTTCGACCTCGTCTGAGCGCGAGAATACCCGCCTCTTTCCGCTTTCACTCGCCGTTATAATCATTCGGGATCATTCGTAATCGCCGTCAAGCAGTCGCAGTACCTCTCTCTATCGCCAACTCCGTCGTCGGCTGTACTCTTTCTCCGCCCTCTTTCCGGTCTTCTCGCTTGCCGTCTCTTCCTCCTCTTCCCCTCTCCTCGCAGTCTACAAAAATCAGTGTCATACACCGCAGTACCCCCCAAACCCTAGTTGTACAACCAGAACACCTACACTTCCTCTCTTCCTCTCTTTCGCCCTCTTCATCCATAAATCGCCTACAGGTCGTGCACTAGCTTACCCTCTCACAAGATGCCAACGTAGACAGCGCTACACCCTATCGCCTCTGCCGTGTGCGCGAGCGCGCCGGCATCTGGGGAGAGTGCTTTGGGCGAACTGGTTCGCAGCTGGAGCAGGACGTTCTCTGCTCGCTCGTGCCCACAAAGGCGTGCGAGTTGAGCGCCATGCGGTGTACGGTTACAAACAGCGCCGCGAGGGCGGTACGAAAAGAGAGAGAGAGAGAGAGAGAGAGAGAGAGAGAGAGAGAGAGAGAGAGAGAGAGAGAGAGAGAGAGAGAGAGAGAGAGAGAGAGAGAGAGAGAGAGAGAGAGAGAGAGAGAGAGAGAGAGAGAGAGAGAGAGAGAGAGAGAGAGAGAGAGAGAGAGAGAGAGAGAGAGAGAGAGAGAGAGAGAGAGAGAGAGAGAGAGAGAGAGAGAGAGAGAGAGAGAGAGAGAGAGAGAGAGAGAGAGAGAGAGAGAGAGAGAGAGAGAGAGAGAGAGAGAGGGACGAGGAAGAAAGAAGGGACTGTATGGGTAACGAAAGTGTCTGTGTCGGACGCGGTGAAGGCGAAACGGTGGGAAGGGCCACGTCTAGTATCCGTACTGCCCGTAGCCGCCTTTCTGAGGCGGGTAAACGCCCTGTCCGTACCCTGCGCCTCCGCCATAGCCGGACCCGGAAGGCGAGTCGTCGTCGTCCTCGCGCAAGAGTGTCTCTTTGACTTCCCACGCCTTCTCCTTGGATGAGACGGAGAACTCGAGGCTGCGGACGGGGAATAGGTCAGATGAGACGCTGAGCGAGGAAAAGTGAGTCGACACGCACTCTTCCTTCGTGAGCGAATCCCAGTACTTGTAGGCTGCGGGCCGAGAAGGTCAGCTTGGCCGCCGCGCATGGACGGAAACAGTACGCGACGCACTCATCATGACAGCAAAGAGGTTGCACAGGGCGTGGAAGAAGGTTCCGTCGAGATAGTGCGAGACGGCGTCGCAGATGGTGTTGCTGAACGCGAACAGCAAGACCTGCGCGATGACCCAGAAGGCGGTGCCGAAAAGGATATCGCCGATCGGCCACCGGTCGTCGAGCGTGCGGAGGACGAGGAAGAATTGCGCGACGATGTAGACGACGACACAGGCGAGGGGGAAGATGAACTGGAGGATCCAGAGACCGGTGGGCTTGGCGGAGGAGAGGCCGGCAGAGTTCTTGAAGGTGCCGATCGCGACAAGACCGACGATGAGCCCGACAATGGCGGACGTTCCTTGCAGGGTCTGTGAACGAGGAGTCAGGAAAGGCGTCTTCAGGCCAGTGACTGCACCGAACGCACCCAAAGCGACAGCGGGGTGCCGTCCTCGACCATCTGAAAGCCAACGAAGCCATTGACGAGGAGGCACCAGTAGGTCGCCGCCGTCAGGCCGGTGTGAACTGCCGCGAACCACTACGAGCGTGCGAAGCGTCAGTTGTGGGAGCTCAGAGTCGAGGAGTAGACGGGTACTCACCGCATAGACGTTCGAGCTAGGCGGGATGATGCCCGAGTCGAGGAAGATGGCGAGGAGCTCCTCGAGGAAGTAGATGTAGAAAAAGATGAGGATCTCCTTCCGGCCGACAGCGGTGTACTTGGATCGAACATGCAAGATCATGATGACGACCATGGCGAGGGCGCAGATGTGCATGAACGAGGTGGCTGCGGGACGAAACCGGGTCAGCCGTCGCGTACGGGAAAGGAACCCTCTCGAGCTTGGCGCACCTGGTTGGAAGACTAGTGTCCTCCCAAACTCGACATTGCGCGAGTAACATACCGGCTCGATGCCGTAATGGGTCGCGCCGAGAAGCGGACAGACGATCAAGGCTGCTCGCGAGCAGATCCAGTCGTATGAGCTGGAAAGCAATCCACGGGTCAGCAACGCTTCCTGCGCGTAGGCAGAGCATTCGAGCGCACCCGAAGCTCAGTGTCGCGGTCGATGTCATGGTGCGCAGGTTGTTCTGCGAGCGAGAGCGCGGTCACGGTCAGCATCGTCGCAGCGTCTCATCGCAGATGCTTGCTAGTCCCGCCCCGCCTGTATCCACGGCTGCTCCTCTCCTGTCGTCGGCCATCTGCAACATGGCCGGCAGCCATTCGCCAGCTCGGAAACCGCAAGTGAGCGTCTCCACTGGCAAAGCACCAACGCCTCGTACGCGCGCTCAAAGGCCATGTGCAGAGGTCGCAGGCCTTCACAGCACCGCAAGCGTCCACAACAACGTCTAAGAGGCTGTCTCGACTCACCGATCAAGCGGAACGAGTGTCTGCTGATGAGAAACGAGAACGGGGTCAGCTCGCTCTCTTCGCGTAACTGCGGGTCAGCCCAGCCTCGTGGCAGCTATGCCGTCCTCAGGAAAACGTCAAGAAGGACACGCACCCAGTCAGACCGTGTCTGCGAGCTCGTCACGTCGGTGAGAGGGATCGAGGAAGCGCGTCGGCGGCGACGAAGCGAGTCGGCGGCGCGGCGAGTGTCGGTCGCCTAGAAGGAGCACCGGCTGATCACACAGACGCCTTCAGTAGCAGCAGCGCGTGTAGCGGGGAGGTTGAGGACGTCAAGGCGCGAGCGCGTTCGTTGATGACCGATGACCGGCGCCTCACTTCGCTCGCGCTTGAGGATGGTCTGATGAGCTGGACAGACGCTCACGGAGCTGTATGATCGGCTCTTGTCGACCGCTCGCGCGTCTGATGCTTGCGTCGGTCCGCTCGACGGGTTGTCGGTTCAGGTGCGTCGTCTTACCACAGTGACGCCGCAAGCGAGTCTCCGAGGAACTGACGCTGCCCACACAGGCTTGCTCGTCGCGACACTCTGCGCCTGCCCCGCTCCGCTCGATGCGAGACTGCCGCCTTGGCTTGCCGTGAGTCGCTTGTCCTCCGCCCTGCTTCTCGCTCGCTCCCGCACCCCAAGGACGAAACAAGTCTTTCAGTCATCCTTGTTCTTTGAGGTCAGGGCACGGTCGTAAGACTGTCGCGCCAGACCGCTGACGAAGACCAGACGGGCATTCTGGCGACCTCGTCTCGCTCGCCCTTCTCGCTCGGTAGTCTTCACGGCTGTTGCGTGGGAGGCGCATGCGGGGCAGTCGCTTCTGAGGGATGCGGGGCGACAAGAGAAGCGATGTTGGCAGGATTCGGAGCTGACTTCCACTCGGTCGCGCAGAAGCTCCTCATCGTTCGTCAGCGTCTTGGCGGCGTGGCGGACCTCGGACTGCTATTTGCGCTTTCAGAACGTCGCAAAACGGCAGGCTACGCTCGTGACTCATTCGGCTGGAGCTTGCAAGTGCCTTCGACCGTACTTCTCAAGATTTGCTTGCGCTCGCTCCTGCAGCGTCAGGAGAATGTTCTTATTGGACTCCTGTCGGCATTCGGCCGTCCCGTCCCATCCCGGATTTACCGATCTGGGCGGAAGATCCGCGGACCGACATCCTCTTGCGCTTCCCCTCCCTTCCTCTCTCTCTCTCTCTCTCTCTCTCTCTTCCTCCTTCTCTCCGGCATCCGGCACCCTCTTGTCGCAAACGCGCCTTCTTCTGTCTGCTTTCTTCAAGATGTCGTCGGCGGCCGAACATGAGATGAGGTACTTTAGGACGCAGGTTGAGGACGCCTTCAAAGCCGTTCAGGAGTGCGAAGCGGCCAAGGTCAACAGTTCGTCTTCGTCCACGCCTCACATTGTTGAGGCTTACGTTTTTCCCTTGACTGACTGACGGTCATGACAGCCCTCGAACTCGAAACGCGACGGCGCGAGACGCTGTGCATGCGGCAAGCGCGACTCGCCGAAGCACACGTCGAGCTGCTTGAGATTGAGTTCAGGCACCGGCTCGATGCGGCGAACCCGGCAGACCGTAGGGAGGTGCGTCTGCTTGCGTGATTGTGCGCCAGAAGCCGACGGTGCTGAGGCAACTCGCCGTCCACAGGCAGCGCAAGAATGCCGCCTGCATGTCCAACAGACCGCCCAGGAGACGCACCGCGACCTCGCGACTCTTTCCCCTCGCTTGCAGCAATGCGTCCGTCATGAGAAGGCGACCAAGGAGGAGGTCGACCGGTTTGAAGGGCGCGGCGCTCTGCGCCATCGTGAGCGATTCTGTTCCCACATCTTCTCACGCTAGTGCTAACGGTCCGACCCTGGACAGGCATCATGAAATCGAAGAAGGTCGCTTTAGCCGCCTTTATTGATGCGGTTCATGGTGCGTTGCGGCCGGCTTGATTCGTTTCACGCTACTTACTGACCACAACGCCATCTGCTTGCAGAGCTGGGCAACATGCAGGGAAAGGAGGCTTACCTGAAGGCAAAGCGGGATGGTCTTCTCTCGCTCGCTCAGGTGTACGGTGACGCCGCACGAGGTGAGCAAGTCCCTCGACAACCTGTGTGCCGACTATGCTCACACTTTCCGATTCCTTGCAGGCAGTGTCGACCTCCAGGCTGTAAGTTTGTCCTTTCTCCCTCAGCGTCACGGCGTCTTCGACCTTCTTCGTAGCCGCCGACATACGACAAGTCGCGCCCGCGATCAGCTCGCCGAGAGACTGGTGCGTTCTGCGTCGTTATTGTCGCTAAAGACCAATTTCTGATCGTGCTCGGGAACAGGTTTGTGGGCGGCCGAATACGAGGCGCACGCAGCCACCGACCCTCGTTCGCCATCGGTCCGTGACGAAGCAGGTATGCCATTGCATGATTCGACCAGCAAGTTTAAGCGGCTGAGAACCGTTCGGAAACACAGGCTTTTGGGCAGCCGAGTACGAGGCGCTCGAGCAGCGCGAGCGTGCCGAGCATCAGGCTGCCGGAAACAGCGATCCCTTCGAACCTGGGGATCGCCGCAGCTCGCACAACTCGCCTCAAGCCGATCGGGAACAGGAAGAAAGTGAGAACTCTATCGACTCGGTTCTTTGACGCGCAGGCTGACCCTTTCGATGCCCTTGACAGTCAGAGCGGCGGCTGCCTTCTTTACCAACGAGGCCAGGGAGCGCCCGTCGGAGGAACACGCTGCGACGCACGCGAGTCCGAGCCATCCGCCTCCCCGTGTCTTCCGTCCGCGCCTCAGACTCGACACCCGCGACCCGAACCAGCGCACGGTTCACGCTCAGGCGGCAAACCATCGCGCTTCCATCAGTCGCTTCACCGCAGCTTTGAGCCCGTCCATCGACCCGGAGGCAGCCGCGCACATCGACTGGTCCAACTTGCCTCCGTCCGCGACTTCACCCATCGAGTCGTATCGAGCCTTCCTCGTACCGTCTGATGTCCAGCTCATTCATACTCGCGGCTCTTCGCACCGTCACGCACGTATTTTCCGCCCGGCCGCCGAGTAGATCCCGCGTTCTCGCAGACCCCTCCGCAATACAGACACTCTTTGCCGCTCTCTGCCGCTCCTCGCCGTGAGAGCGACAGCATCGTTGATACATAGTGCTATTCTACACGAGCGCAGCCCCGAGCGTTCGTACATTTAGCGAGACGACCTGCGTCCGCCTTTCCCAGCATCCCCCAGCCTCTACCGACGACGGAACGTGACGTCGCGGATGCGACCGGCAAAGCCAAAGTGACGGTCGACGCTGCGCCTGACCATGCGCTTCGAGTCGCTCTTCGGGAGGTCGCAGCCCTTGACCGGTCCAGGGCAGACGGCGTCGATCGTGCCGCTCTTGACGACAGCGTTGGTGACACACTGCTGGACTTGCGAGAGGCACGTAACGTACGCCGCGCCGTACGACGTCGCATTGTTGAAGTAGGACTCGAGGTCCGAGTTGAGCTGGGCTTGCGTAAGGTTGTGCTTGTTCTGGTACGAGTTGATGAGCGGCGCGGAGTAGTCGACGAGGTCGGTGAAGAAGCTGGAGGGGAGGTAGCCGTCGAACTGCTGGGCGATCGAAAGGATCACGGTCGACGAGATCTGCGGAGCCTTGGTCGAGGTGACGCATTCCTGCGCGGCGGTCGCGTTGCCGGCTGTGCGAATACGCTTGTCAGCTATCGTGCGGATCCAAGAGAACGAGCGGAGACTCACTCTTGATGAGCTCGGCAGCACACTGCTGGAGGACCTCGGAAAGCGTGACGGCGTTGCCGGACAATGACGACGAAACCGAGTTGATGGCGTTCGAGATCTGCGCCGAAACGGACGCGGCGAGCTGGTCGCTACCCTTCGTCGCATTGGCCAGGTTGTAAGTGAAGATGTCTGCGGGAGAACGAGTCGGTGAGCTGGAGGAGGGAACGGTGAAGGAAGGGAGACGCACTCTCGACAGCCGTCGTCAACGACGCAGGAAGGACGCCAACGAACTGCTCAAGCACCGAGTTGGACATGGTCTCGAGGGTGTCGTACGCGCCGCCCTTCTTGGTGAAGCAGGCAAGCGACGACGAGTTGCCGGCCTGCTGGATGGCGTCGGTGTAGCAAGCCGAGATCTGCTCGAGCGCGGTGACGGAGTTGCCAGAGAGCGATGCGATGACCGACTGAATCGACGACTGGATCTGCGCAACGAGGGCCTGCTCGGATGCGGGAAGGAGACTGCCGAGGAGGGGAGTAACCGAGTCGAAGACGGCGGAGAGGATGGTGTTCGGAAGGATGCCGACGAACTGCGGGAGTAGGGGAGGTCAGAGACCTGGTCCAATGCTTGGAAGGTGTCGGAGACGCACCTGCTCAAGAATCGTGTTCAGCGTCGACTGAAGGCCGGCGCTGTCGCTGCCTGACTGAGTCAAGCACGAGTAGCCAGCGGGGAGACCGCCCGACGAGAGGACCTCGGCGAGGCATGCTTCGAGCGCCTGCGTCGTCGACTTGCCAAGGTCGCTCTGGCTGAGGTTGGCCGCAGCGAAAGCCTCCTCGAGCGCCTTCTTGATGTCAAGCGAGGCGGCAACAGCGTCCGAGGTCGTGATGAGCGTCGAGGTTTGGACTTGCGTCACGTTCTGCGTGACGGTCTGCACGAGAGTAGTAGGCTCGGGGACCTTGATCGTCGAGTTGGCGACCGTGATCGTTCGAGTCGCTTCGGCGACCTTGGTAGCGAGGTGGACGGACGTGCGAGTGTGCGTGATGACCGCCGCGCTCGTGTGGCCAAGCTGCTTGTCGATAGCGCTCGAAAGGGCTGAGAAGAGACGGTGTGAGCAGTAGGAAGGAGAGGGGGAGAGCGAGAGGGCGCGCACCATCCGTGAGCTTGCCAGCAGCCTCGGGCGGGATGTACGAAGCGTTCGAGAACGACGAGATGGCCTTGCTAGCGCCCTGAGCAATCGTCTGAGCGGAGGCGTTCTTGACCTTCGGAGTAGGCTTCTTCTGGACGGCCTTGGTGCTCTTCGCCCATGCAGGCTTAGGCTTCGTGCGCTCTTTGAACGTCTTCTTGTGCGAGGACTTGTGCGTCGATGCGACGTGCTTTGCCGAGTTGGGCTTGGACGCGTGCGAGGAGGACGACTTGTGCTTTGAGGACGTTGACGACTTGTGCTTCTTCGGGAGGGCGAGCTTGGCGACCTCCGGGACGGTGGACTCGCCGGGCTTGTGGACGACGCCGGGATGGTCGGAACAGGGCTCGGGCGAGGCAACGGCGAAGAGTGCGAGCGAGGAGACGGCGAGCGACGCGAGGGCGAAAGAACGCATGGTGGCTGGCGGAAGAGGTCGAACGGAGAACACGCGTGTGATGAAGGAGAGCAAGGCGAGACCGCGACCGGAGGAGGCGAGGAAGAGGAGGGTTGCTGAACGAACGACGAAAGGTGATAAGGAGGGACGAGTACGCTGGCGGGAGCGCGGAAGGAGCGAGGGCGCGGTAGTCTGGGAGTGTAGAGTGGGAGACAAAGAGAGGGAGAGCGCGAGGTGCCAGCTGAATGGAATGCAGCAGGACACTTTCGCCGCGCGTGCAGCACGATCGAGGCGCGACGTGAGCAACGGTCACATCCGAGGAATGTGAGGTCGACCGATTCCATGTGGCACGGAACACCCGTCCGGCATCGCACCGTCCCAGAATGGCGTCCGACCGAAGTAAGCGAGGCGGTCGCGAGCCAGCAGCAAGGTCGCGCTCTGGGTGAGGAGGAGCAGGTGGTCAGATACGCCTCGCTAGGCCGCCCTCGCGCGTGTCGGAGGGTGCAAGTCCTTCAAGTGCCCCCATCGTGCAGTCGGTCTGCCCCACGACGGCGGTGTGAGGACGAGCGAGCGTCAACTGATGACGACAAGAAGGGAGGGCTTGTGAGGCGCGCGACGGCGAGCTGCTGGCTTTACGGCCACAATGTACGTTCCGGTGTAGCTTGGTGACATGTCCCAGCCATTCAGAACTGTTCAGCCGGGTGAGCGAGTTCACGTCAGGAGGAGAGGTTGGACGACAACCCTTGGACGGCGTCTACTGCCTCAAACTCCTCAAGGACCGCTAAGGCTTGACTGGGTCACTATGGCAACCGCTTTCATCGGGCTTCCCGTGCTCGTCAAGCTTCGCACCGGCCCGAACGACGCTGTTCAAGGTGTCCTCTCGTCGCTCGACCCGGCCGCTGGAACGCTCACACTCACAGAAGGTGCGCTACCGTGCGCTGGACCTTCACCGGAGCTGGACTGACGGGCTGTGTGCGCAGCTCGATCAACGATTGGAGGTGTCGAGCGACTCGACGGGATTCGACTACTTGCGAGGGAAGAGGTCGCCGGGCTCGAGCTGTTGAGCGTGGATCGAGGGGCACCTCTGCAGACGAGTAACCTGGTCCAGGCAGACGGTGTGCGGCGGAGCACGCCCCAGAAGGTATGGTCGCCTGCCTCGCGGCTTTGCTACTTTACTGACCGCCTGCTGCCCCCTCAGCCTCTTCCGCAGCCTACGCCCTCGCAGCCAGCCTACCTATCTCCTTCACCAGTCCCGTCCCCCTCGCCGCTCTCTGGCTCCCCTCGATCTGCCGAACAAGCGCGAAAGCGCGGAAACCGCGCTGGACGACGGAAGCAAGAAGCTTTGCAGCGCTCCCTTCAGCCGAACGACGAGTACCCTTCGCATAGTCCGTCGCACACGCCGTCGTTTAACGAGGACTTCGACTTTGGCGCCGGTCTGGCGACGTTTGACAAGAAGGCGGTCTTCGAGCAGATCAGGGTGCGGGCCTTCCTCTCCTGCTTGACCTACCGCTTTGTTGACGATACGCTCGCAGAGCCACGATGACACCGACCCTGCACTCCGCCTCGTCGCGCACAACCGGAACCCGAGCCGAACTTCGCAGACGAAGATGCTGCCGAGCGAATCGGTCCTCTCGCCTCAGGAGCTGTACGACCAGCGACAAGAGGCGCTGTCGATAAGGCAATTGGCTGGAAGGGAGGCGAAGGCGAGCATGACGCCGACGGATATGTCGAGGAGAAAGCCGGATGGGGAGGATGCGACACGACAGATGCAGGCTTTGACGCTGGACGATGAGACAGATCCCAGAGCCGCGAAAACGCTATTCACTGGTCGAGGTGTGTCGGTACCGGCGGTCAAGGCGAAGCAGTGGAAGGAGGCGCTCTCCATCGCAGAAGTGAGTTCGCTCCGACCATCTAGAAAGGTTGTGCACTCGCTGACCCTGCGTCGACAGATCGAATCCGCGCCAACGACGGCACAACGACTCGAAGCCTCGGCGATTGCCCTCACAACCTACATCCTTTCCCATATCTGTCTCTCCCAAAATCTTCTTCCCCTGCCCTCCCCGCCTCATTCCCGACCTTCCATCTGCCTCCTCTGCACCGACGCCGAGAAAGGCTACATCGTCATCCGAGCAGGCGTGACCCTTGCGAATCGCGGATGTCGGGTTGTTGCGCTGGTCGAGGACGGTGCAGACGGGAAGAGCGAGGCGTGGAAGACGGCTGTTCGGGTGCTCAGTTCAGCTGGAGGCCGGATCGTACGGGATGTTGCAGGTGCGTCAGCGTGGTAACCACGTCTTGACATTGTCAAGCTGACTCTCGCTCGCGCAGACCTTGCGCCGACCTACAACCTCGTCATTGATGCACTCGCCGCACCCGGTGGCAACGATGCCGGCATGCTCAGTCCCCGGCTCGACGGCACCTCGACTCCAACCTCGTCGGCATCAACTAGCGCTCTCTCAGTCGCGGCAGCAGAATGGGCAAACAAGGCAGACACACCCGTCGTCAGCCTGGACGTTCCGTTCGGCGTCAACCCTGATACTGGTGCGCCTCTTCCATTCCAGACTTTTGCACGACTTCATGCTGACAATTGACCGTACAGGCTCAACCCTTCCCTCCGCCTCGACGCCCATCCAAGCGACGCACATCCTCTCCTTCGGGCTCCCTGGCGCCTACCTCCTCTCTCCTTCTTCCGCCGTTCTCACTTCCGATACACACATCGCGCTCGCGGACGTCGGCTTCTCGCCTGCGCTGTGGCAGCGAGTAGGAGTGGAGGACTTTGACGCTGGGATGTGGGGTGCGGAAAATGTTGTCGAGCTGAGGCGGGCGTAGATCTCCTAAGCCCAGTCAAAAGAGCGCATTGGCTCTTACTTCACTCTCTCATGCAAGTCTTCATCGAGACGTGGGATATACAAGCTTGCAAGAAGGGTACAAGCTGTGCAGCGTCGAGCACAACTAGCGAGACCCGCCTTGGAGCTTCGAGTCGACCATCTCGCGGAACGAGGCGACGATCTGCGTGAAAGCAATATGTCAGCGAAGGCTCGCCGAACCCGGCAGCAGGCGCAGGCCATCGTGCAAGGCGTCCGCTCCACAGCTAGGAAAACGAGGCTCACCTCGTTCTCGCGCTTCGCCTTTTCCGCTGCCGCCAACTGCAAGATGCCGCGCTTCTCCTCTGCCGAGATGACCTGTGCGAGTGGTAGACGTCAGCGACGGCCAGAAAGAACGGCATGACTGCTTCGCCCAACGCACCTGGTTCTCCTTCCGCACACGAACGGCGTTCATGCGCTTGTGTCGACTACCACTCATGACGAACCCAGCCGACTCGTACCGCTCGATCTGGTCCGCCTCGAGACCGATCTCACCACGACGCGGGATACGCTGTCCCTCCGCAACGAACGCTGCCATAGCCGTTCCCTCGCCCGGTCGGAGCGCGCCACCGTACGCGTTGCGGTTCTTCGGCGCGCCTGGGCCGGTCAACGGCATTGGGCCGACTTCGTCGTCAGAGCGGGACATGTCGTAATCGATTTGTGCAGGCTTCTCGACCCATTCTTCCTCGTCGTCCGCAGCCGCGCGTGAGGTGTCGCCAGGAGCAGTCGAAGCGACAGCGACGGCAGTTGACGTAGGAATCGGGTCCCGCTCGTGTCGCTTCGACGAGGGAGCGTCGTCCTCGTCCGAGACGGGCGAAAGCGAGCGCTTCGAGCTGCGTCGAGGAGAGCGAGTACGCGAGCGCGACTTGTCGTCCTTGTCCCGGCGAGACGATTCGCGGTGGCTCGAACGATGTGAGCGGTGATGGCGAGAGGACGAGTGGCGGTTGCTTCGGTGACGCTTGCTTCGTCCGTCGTCGGCAGAGTCATCGCTGTCGCTCGAGTTGTCCGAGTGACGGCTCTTGTGGCGGGAAGAACGATGATGGCGGGAGGAGGAGGATTTGTGGTCGCGGCGAGACGACTTGGACTTGCGCGACTTGGTGCCGTCGTCCTCGCTGCGAACCGTCAAATTCAGCTCGCGTACATCTAGAGAGGTTTGGAAACTGACGTACGGTTCAGGCGTGCGAGGGGAGGGAGGCCAAATCGTAACGTTCGAGTTCTCGCGCTCCTTGCGGCGACTGCAAAGTCAAGGGGTCAATAGAAGGTCGCCCTGCATGGCGAGAGTCGTACTCACGCCTCGAAGAAGTCGTCTCGTCCGCCTGGCCGCGGTCGCCCGCCATACCCTCCTCCTCCTCCGTATCCCGAGTCACCTCCGCGTCCACCGCGTGGTCCGTAGCCCAGTTCCCGCTCAGGCGTCATTCGCCCTCCTCCACGCTGGTACTCTCGCTCGACAGCCCGCCTCTCCCGGTCATCCTCTGCCGCCTCACGGTCCCGCCTCATAGCCTCCCGTTCGCGACGATAGTCCTGCTCCTCCCTCTCCCGCCTGGCAGCCGGGTCGTTGTATTCGCCGTACGCCGGGGACGCCCTGCGCTCCCTCCTGTCGCCTCCATAGCGGTCATCGCGGTCGTCGCGGCGTGCGAGGTGCGGGGGAGTCTGGTGTCGAGGAGGAGAGTGGTAGTCGCTTGCGCGCGGGCGGGAGTGCTGCTGGTCGTCTTCGGGAACGTTCTGCAACCTCGAGGGGTGGACCTGCATCGTCAATAGCCGCGCACGAGCTGAGCGAGCGGGTGGTGAAGGCGAGAGAGTCGCTCGCTCATCTTGTCGTCCTCACGCACGCTCACTTGGCTCAGGAGAGCTCGCTGCTGCTTGACGAGTACCCAGAAACACTCAAACGATGGCAGCAATCAACGCACTCAGCCGCCTCGCCGTCCCCGCCTTCATCGGCGTCTCGCTCGCCAATGCCAGTCTCTACGACGGTCAGTCGCCGCCATCGTGGGCTCAGGGTGGATTGCAACGGGTGCAGTGATGGTCCGCAAGGGTCTCGGAGGCATTGCGTTTCGTCAGGCGGCGTCCAGCTTGAGTTGTCGCCGCTTCGGCAGCGATGCGCAACCCTTTCGATCCGATGGAGCTGGACGGATTGCCTGCGGCTGGGCCGGTGGAGCAAGACGGAACAGTGCTCAGAGCGCGAGGCTGACTCTTGAACGGCCGTCCCGCAGTTCCGGGTGGTCACCGTGCGATCCTCTTCGACCGCTTCTCGGGTGTCAAGGAGGAGGTGCGTCCCGCATGGATAGACTGACTTGTCGGCGAGACGAGGCTGACAGCGGCTTCCCTATTCGCAGCCCATCAACGAGGGAACGCACTTCCTCATCCCCTGGCTGCAGCGTCCGATCCTGATGGAGACTCGCATCAAGCCTCGGGTGCATTCGACCTACTAGCCTGACTGCTTCCAAGTGATGACTGACACGTTCGTGTGCAGAACATCTCGACGACGACCGGCTCGAAGGACTTGCAAACCGTATCGCTCACCCTCCGTGTCATGTTCCGCCCCGACATCCGCCATCTCGCAACCATCTACCGTTCGCTCGGCACGACCTACGACGAGCGTGTTCTCCCCTCCATCGGTAACGAGGTCCTGAAGGCGACGGTTGCGCAGTTCGATGCGGCGGAGCTCATCACCCAGAGGGAGGTCGTTAGCGCGCGGATCAGGGAGGACTTGCTGCGCAGGGCTGGCGAGTTCAACATCATCCTCGAGGATGTCTCTTTGGTGCGTGCGGATCTGTTTCGATCCGGAGGGCGCACAATCTCACCATTGTCGTGCGCAGACCCACATGACTTTCGGCAAGGACTTCACCCAGGCCGTTGAGCAGAAGCAGATCGCGCAGCAGGGTGCGTCTCCTACTGCTCGCTTTTGCGCCTTGCGACTCTAGCTAACGCGTCACTTGGCCACCTGCAGAGGCTGAGCGTGCCAAGTTCATCGTCGAGCGGGTAAGTTGTCCTGCGGAGACCTCCTTCCTCGAAGCGCCAGACTGACCGCTCTTGAGTGCAGTCCGAGCAAGAGCGTCAGGCAGCCGTCGTCCGCGCCGAGGGAGAAGCCGAGGCAGCCACAATCATCTCGAAGGCGCTGTCAAAGGCGGGAGACGGTCTCGTTCAGTTCAGGCGGATCGAGGCGTCGAAGGAGATTGCGGGCACCTTGGCGAACGTAAGCACGAGCCGTTGCCGAGTCTTGAGCGCTACGCTGACCTTTCCCGCGCTTGCAGGGCCGCAACGTCACCTACTTGCCTGGAGGCGGCAACGTTCTCTTGCAGGTCCCCTCGCAGCAGTAAACTGTGCTACGCCAGGGCATCTCCCCGACGCAGCGACCCGATGTATCTGTATAGTAGTTTCGGTTGTGCAGACCGTGAAACCTTGACCACCTCAACTCGCAAGCACGCGCTGTCTTCCTTTCGTCGAAGTGAGCGTACACAGAAGCTAGACGACAGCTGCGAGTTGCAGTAAGCACGCTCAAGACTCCGCTCAATAATCCAGTCGCCTGCGCTTGTCGTCTCGATCCCGTCGGTCGCGCTCGTCCCTGTCCCGCCCGCTGTATCCGCCTCGTTCGCCTCGCCCAGGACTCCTGCTGCGACTCCTGCTGCGCCGCCGGTAGTCCCTGTCGCGGTCGCGGTCGTCCCGTCCCGAGCCAGACGAGCGAGAGTAATCCTCGTCTCTTCGCCCGCCGTACCGGTCCTTCTCCCTTCCATCGCTTCGATCGTAGTCGCGGTATCTCGGCGGCGAACGACTCCGATCTCTTCGCTCCCGGCTCCTCGACCTCCGCCTATCGCCTCCTCCGCCTCGCCTGTCGTCGTCTCCTCGTCCATAGCCAATCCCGCCTCGTCGTCCGCTGCTTCCGCCTGGTGCGAAGCGGTCGTCGGATGGTGGAGGAGGCCGACGAGCAGCCCAGCCAGCGTCGCCACCTGTTCGTGCGGCCGAGGAGTTGGCGCCTGAGGCAGAGGCGGAGGTCGAGGCGCCTTCGTTAAGTTGCGGGCAGTCGCGCTTGAGCTGCAGCGAATGAATCTTCAGAGAGAGACCGTGAAGAGAGCGAGAGGGGGAGACGCACGTGAGGCCCGCCGCACAGGAAACATCCGCCATCTTTTCCTCCGCCCGCTCCGCCACCAGGACCCGACGGCTTTCCCCACCCTCCACTGGTCCGACTCGTATCCTCAGCGGCCAAGTGCGTGTACTTGGTCTGATGCGCCTTGCCGAAGTTGCGCTTTTGCATGACGGCGGGAAGGGAGGAGACGTCAGTGATGGTCGATGCCGTCGGCGCAGTGTAGTCGTGCTTCTTGAGGATGTCGAGGTCCTGTAACGTTGATCGATTCCAGCAGCGTCAGCTTCAAGCGAGATCTTCGCATCTGACCGGCGCTTCACGCACCTGGTGGAAGACACCCTTGTGGTGGTACTTCTGCAGGAAGACCTGCTGTCCCTTCTTCTTCTCTTTCCTCGTCTTGTCCGCGCGCTCCATATCCTCCTTGAGACGCAGCTCCTCGGGAAGTGCACGACGAGCCTCGACTTCCTCGCGGATCTTTTCGAGTCTAGCACGCGAAAAAGGTTAGTAGGGTTCGTGGCGAGCTCCGGGAGGATGGGTACACACGCATAGCGGGCCTCGCGGTCCCTTTTCAACCGCATCAGCTCGCGCAACTTCCACGCCTCGAACTCGCCTTCCGGGTCGAGACCGTCGGTGTCGTCGACGTCGGGGTGCGTCTCCTCCGCTTCCTCTGCGATCGATCTTAGGTCAGCATATCCGTGAGGAGAAAGCAGCGGAGCAACGCACTCGTCGAGATCTCCCTGACGATACTCTCCGCGACCAGCGCCTTCGCCTCCTCTCGTCGCTTCTTCTCCTCAGCTTCCCGCTGCGCCTCCAAAGCTTCGGCGTCGAGCTCCTTCTTCTCAGCGAGCGTGTCGCGATTCCGTCTGCGGGAAGAATGGTCAGCAAGTTCTGTGAGGGGAAGACCGGGAGTGCACTCACTTCGAAACGAAGACAGGCTTGTAGATCGGTTTCAGGGGCTCCTCTTCCTCAGAATCGGTCTCGTACTCGCTCGAATCCTGCTCAATCAGAAGGTCAGCCAGAGTGGACGAGGGGGCGAAGCAGAGGAATCCTCACCTCTTCTTCAGCGGCAGCGGAAGCTTGTGGTCGGAAAGTCGGCTTTGTAGGTGCAGCAGCGCGTTCTTCCTCGCTGTCCGTCTCTGCAAAAGAGGAGGAGGGTGGAAGGAAGGAACCGGCTCCCAAAAGTCAGTACCCTCCTCGTGCTGACCAGACTGACGGAATGGAGCGATGGCGAAGACATACCGTACTCTCCCTCACTGCTCTCCATCTCTGTTCTTCCCACCTCGTCCTTGCCGCCGACCTTGACCTTACCCGCCTTGTCAACCTCGACCTCGCGAAGGGCGACGTTGATTCTCCCGGCGGGCGCAGTGTCTCGCCGTGTAGCAGAGAACTCCTGCACTTGCTCGTCCGCTTCATCTTGGTCCGCGCCGCCTTCCCCCTCGACCTGCTGCTGCTGTTCCTCCTCATCGGAGTCGTCGTCTGAAGCGACAGGAACAGGCGCCTTCCCTGGCCTGTAGCGGCCAACTGGACGCAGCGGCTGCGTGAGCTTGCCGCGCGAGCCGTTCATGCTGTCGCTGGCTGTGCTTGAGCGTGTCGAGACGGTGGGGTCGCGCGAGACTGATGAGGTGAAGGTGGGTGTTCGTGGCTAGATGGGGCGGATTGCACGAGCGACGGGCGAATGAGCAGTACTGCTCAGGCAGCAGAGAGCTCTAACAGCGCAGCAAGGTGGGGAAGGATGAAAGCGGCAGGGAGTGACGGAGGACAACCCTCTCAAGGCGAGATTGCCTCGAACAAGTACGCTTGCTAGGACGTTTGGCACTCCCGCGTCTCGACGCTTACGACGGAAGCCGGCCAAGGCAGGGCAGACACGGCGTTTGCCAGTTTCAGGCCAATAGAGGCGAAAGGCGAACGAAAGCGAGCGGACCGCAATGGATGCCCATTCGTGTCGATTCAGTGGCGCACTACAGTTCATCGTCGTGCTGGCAAGATCTGGAGACCTGGCGGGGCTTGGAAGCGTTGGCAGTGCCCAAATCGCGAGAGAAGGGACGACCGACGCACATAAGTCCTGATACCGCGCTCTCCGCATCGGGTCCACCTCCTTCAGTTTGCCGAGCATCTCGACACAGGCCAGATTGAGCTCCTCCCGCTCAGACCGAGTCGCGTCACCTTCTGCCTCGAGTAGCCGGACGAGCAGCCGCTTGTAGTGGACGAGCGAGTCGAGGCACCCTGCGAGGGCAGGAACCTGTCAGCGTACAATAACGACTGCGAAGGCGAGTGGGAACAGACGCACATCGGCTGTCGGGCTCTTCTTCGAGTAGCTCGTCGATTCCCTCGATCTCTCGCCGAACGAGGGGCATCGTGCCTGCTCCAGGACGCGGCTGTCAGCATCCGAAAATCCTCGGCTAGTTGTAAACGAATCACACCTTCGCCAAGAAGCCACCGGTGATACAGCCACGCGCTCTGGTCGTTTGGATCTGACCAGATTGCCTGCTTGACAAGCTCGAACTCTGTGGCCGAGCAGAACGGAGAAGGTTATGACGACGGGTCGACTGAGCATAGACGAGGACGACGCACCCTGATCTACTCGCTCCAACCGCTCTTTCGCATCAGGTCCCCAGCCTTTCTCGTCCCACAGCTTCGTCAACAGCTTCGTTCGGTAATGCCAGGCGCTGAAATTGCTGAAGTTGGCAGAGATCTTGCGCGTCGTGAAGGCGAGTTCCGACTCGGTCGTTGGTCGAGGGAGAGGTTTCGAGCGAGAGGAGGAGGGATCGGAAGGCAGGGCGAGGATGGAGGAGACGAGGTACCGCCGGTAATCCCAGCTGTGGACTGCCGCACGAGACGGCACAATACGACGTCAATCGGGCTGGACTCGGTCGTAGGGCTCGGAAGACGCGGAACGCACAGTTGCGCGCGTCCTTTTCGAGATACATCTCGACCATCTTGATCTCCCAGCCCCAGTCTGCATCTGGCATAGTCTCCAAGACCCACTTGCGGTGCTCCCACAGACAGTACACTTTCGGATTCTGCTGGAGGGACGCCATTGTGAGCTGAAGGTCGCCTTCGAGGATCCGTTGTCGCGTCTCGGCGTCACTGGTGGACGAGAGCGCAGGTCAGCCGGGGACTGTGGCACGGCCCCGCAGCGAACGCACGCATCCTTGAGCAGCCCGTTGAGCAGGATTCGCCGCCTGATGCCCCATCCCGTCTGAAGCTCGGGATTGAACGAGAGCAACCGCGTCGTGAGGTCGAGCGCTTCTTGCGTGTACTCTTTGGATGCTGCCTGTTGCGCACAACCGGTCGTCAGCTTCCTCTAGCCCTTCGTCGGCGAGATATCCCCCCCGCTCCTCCTCATCAGTTCAACGGCGTCGGGACCCCTCCTGTGCTCGCTGCAGCAGCTGAACGAGCGAGACGCACCTTCTGCTGGACTGCCTGCAGCAGACTGCGATACTCGTCGACCCGCTTCTGCTCCTTCTCGCGCTTCTTCCGCTCGACCTCTGCCGAATCCGCGACCGGCGGGATGCGCGATCTCCTGACGCCGTGCTGCGACGAGCGGGTAGGCGGTCAATGCGACTGCTCGTTCAGGATGACAAAGGAGCTGTCTGGCTTACCATGCGGGTTCCACGAGGTGTGTAAGCTGTGCTGTGCCGAGGTGGAGGACGAGGTGGAGGGGAAGCCCCTCTCTGCCTCTCGCACATCACTCGCTGGATCCCAGAGAGCTCAACTCTGGCTCAAAGATGGGCCTGATCACGCACATCGTCGCCTTCAAGTACAAGGACGGGACCACCGACGCGGAGAAGCACCTTGTCGCCTCCTCCTTCCTCGCCCTCCAAGACCAGTGCAAGCTCCAGGGAACGGAGGAGAACTACCTATCGGTGACTGGCGGATCCAACAACTCTCCCGAGAGCTTCAACAAGGGCTGCGAGGTGCATTGACCCTCCTTGTCCTTCTCCAACGTCGCTAATCTTCTCAGCACGTACAGCACGCCTGGGTCGTGACGTTCCGGAATCTGCAAGAGCGCGACTACTACCTCGACAAGGATCCGGCGCATCAGGCGTTCAAGGAGAAGGCATTGCCATTCATCGTGGACGCCTTTGTGTTCGACTTTGAGCAGGGAACCTTTGCCTCTACTCGCCCGTAACCTTCGCCGATACGTCAAAGAAAAGAGAACAATTGTGGAGTTGTGCACGAGCTACAGCGACCGTTGCAGCGAGATGCCTGTGCCTTCGTTGCCTCCGCCCTTCGACAGACAATGCCGATGCTCCCTCCGCTTGCCCGGGTTATCTCTCCGCTCAACGATGCGAAAGGACAAGCGAGATTCGGATTGCATTAGACGCAGAGAGTCGGCTCAGACGAAGCATGCGAAGAGCAAGAGGAAAGATTGAAGAGCTCCTTGCGAATGCGCGACGCGGATCGGGGTCACTGACGAAGCGACGACTGGCGCGGTCGTTCAAGCGCCGCACCCTACGGCTTGAGGTCGTGAAGAAGCTGGTCGAGCCCTCATCGCTGGACATGCTCGGCATGGCGGTCGATGAACGCGTCCCAGTCGTCGCCGTGGACAAGCCTGCTCATCTTCGCAGCAGCGCTGAACCACTTGCGCCCTTCGACGACGTCGCCCTTGACGCGTGCATGGTGACCCGCGATAGAGATCAGCTCAAGCGGGGCGACTGAGCCCTCAAAGGCTGGGGCGGCGCGGACTTCGATGCGGTCTGCGTGCTCCTCGACGATGGCGCCTAAGAAGCGAAGGTACTCGAGGGTGTAATGGTCCGCGGCATCGAAGGACAGGGCATTGCGGAGGATGCTGGCGAAGAACAGGCAAGCGCCTGCAAGGTGAGGACGGAAGGTGCTGCTCCCGGCCGAGTACGTCAGCTCGAGCGCGGCGACGTGGTCCTGGAACTCGAGGATGGGAGCGAAGACTTCAGGCGAAAGCCCTTCCGAGAGTTGCTGACTAATCTGCGAAACCTTCGGGAGAGTCTGGTCGTGCAGTTCGTTACGCTTCGCGATCTGTTCTGCCGTGTCGTGCTTCTCGTCGAGGCAGTACGCGCATTTGCAGCCGTCCGGGAAGTGTGCTGCGAGGATGTAGGGGCGACGGGAGTGAAGCGGATCGACGTAGGAAAGGCAGACTTCCTCGCCCTCCTTGATCGGAACGCGTGCTCGGGCCATTTTGACGTCGCATATCTCCTCGCGAGCCGCGTTGGGGACGCAGGAATGGTTGAGAAGAGACATGCGAAGGTGCAGGCTGGACCCAGGGTCGAGCGTCGAGCCTTTTGAACGCTCGAGTGACCCCTCGCGCCATCCGAAGCTGTGGAGATTGTGAGATCGTTAGCTCGGGGATCGGACGTAGCATGAGGGAGCGGACGCACCTGTTCGTTGCGCAGATTGACTCGAGGCGGATCGTGCCGAGCTGGACAGACTCGTCCTCCTGGGGAAGCGGACGTTGGTCGAGGGATTCGAAGGCGACGTCGCAACTCGCCGGCAGGACCTTGCTGTGCAGACTGTGGACGAAGGGCACAAGCGACGGGTCCTCCTTGAGCACGTGAGCGAGTCGCTGGGCGAGCTGATACAGCGAGAGCTGCCAGGCGCGGTTGCCGCCGAATGGGAAAACCCTGGACGGGTCGCTGGCGTCGTGCTGGTCGCCGACGACGATAGCCTTGTCGACTGCGGACACGCAAGGCAAGCATGAGCGTTAGCAAGGACTTGACAGTCGATTGAGAAGGTCGAGAGGACGGACCCAGGAGGAGTTCGCCCGCCTCGATATCCCTCGTCGCGACAACACCGCGTCCTCCGCCACGTCCCTCCATGTTGACGAGCTTGATGGGACCGATGAAGTCGCCGGCATCGAGCCTCGTCTCCGTTTCCGCGATCTTTTCCAGCTTGCGCCAGTCGTAGCTGCCCTCCTCGCTCTCGCGGATCTTGCGCTGCACTCGCTCCAGTCCTTCGACCGCCTCGCTGGCCGCGGCGTTGATGTCGAGGGCCTTCTTGTACTGCTCGAGCGCGAGCGTGAGGTGGCGCATCCCTTCCAGTGCGCGAGCGAGGCGGATGGTGGCCTTCACCCTCGCGTTCGACGGCCCGACAACTCCCTCGTCGAGCTGCTTGAGGACAAATGAGCTGTCGTGGTAGGTGGAAGCGAAGTTTGCGAGGCGGAGGTGAGCTTGCGAGCGATTGTGGCGGAGAAGGAGGCGGACTTCGGGGGCGACGTCGCGAGAAAGGCCTTCGTCGTAGATCTTGACAGCAATCTCGAGGTCGCCCTGCTGAAAGTACCGGTTTCCGAGAGCGCAGAAGTCGAACTGGTCGGGCAATTCGTCGACGGTGAAGCCTGGGATCTGCTCGACGATGCTGCCAGGGCGAGGATTGGTGTTCTTGACCCCGCCGGGCGCGACGAGGATGAAGTTCGTCCCGTGCAGCTTCAGGGCGATTTTGGCGTACACGATGGCCCGCTCTTCCACCGTCTTTCCCTGCAAGTCCTCCAGCGACAAGTTTGCTGCGCAGACGCTTTTGAAGTTGGGATGGCGCAGTGTCGATTGAAGCGTACGCGTGTCGATGCCGAGGCCCATGAACGGGTAATCGCTGCGCGTCGTGCTGCGCGAACTCATCAGAGCGGCGGGAGGGGCGAATCGCAAGGGGGAGGGGGCGAGGGGGATGTGCAAGTGAAGAACGGCGGTCCTCGCGAAAGGGCGTGCGCGCAGCCGTGCGAGCATCGACAGAGCCGCTCAGGACGTACGACGAGGAAGAGCGAAGCCGGACAGTCCGCGGAGGCGAGTGGCGAAAGGGAAGGGGTGAGGAGGAGGAGGAGGGGACGTTGCAAGGCTCAGCGAGGTCAACCTCGTTGATTGGAGACACGACACGCACAGTATGTCCGGAAAAATGCTTCAGGTAAGCTTGCGAAGCTGCCTCTGCTCTCTCACTCTCGAAGGAGTCTCTAGCCAGGGAAGCCTGCCCTACCTGCATGCAGGGCGAAGAGAAAGCAAACGCGGCATTGCAGGAGGTGAAAGCGAGGACTTGTGGCTGTATAGAAACGAGCGAGGCGCGAGAACCTGGGGGACAAGCAAGGTCAGCAAACTCGGCGGGAAGTGCTCGTCTGAGCTGGCACTCTTACCTTGTGATGCTGTGGGGGTGTGTGGATCAAGCGAGCGTATCGTTGTAGAAGGCGAAGCGAAGCGAAGCGAAGCGGGAAAGGGGAGAACGAGTCGAAGCGAGGAAGGTCCTGCGCGACAAGCGCAAGCGAAGTCAGCACGTCGCTCAGTCTGGGCACCACGAGTGAGAGGAGCGCAGACGCACCATGTCACACCCTGCACTCTTCGAGCAAGCCGTTAAGGCCGAGCTTTTGGACATCCGCTTGGTGGCGCTCGACGAAGCGGTCCCAGTCATCCGAGTAAAGCGCCTTGCTCATATCGAACGCCGCGAGCGTCCACCTGCGCGCATTCTTTCCCTCGCCCTCGAGCCTTGCCAAGTAGCTGGCAACCTTGAGGAGACTCGAAACGGCGCTGTCCTCGTCCTCGAACGGGATTGCGACGATGCGAATGCGGTCCTGCTCGTCGTCAACGACGAGGCCGGCAGCTTCGAGGGATGCCAAGCGATACTTGATCGCCAAGTGCATCACCGGCACCTTGGAGTAGAGGCACATGTCGCTCATCGCGCGGTAGACCTCAATCAGGTCGAGGCGGAAGACGCGCTGGGCTGAGTAGGTCCTCTCGACGCGAGCGATGTGGTCGAGAAAGCACAGCACGAAGTCGGGAGTGCGGTCCGCAAGGGTGCTGAACTGGCGAACCTGCTTGCCGAGTTCGGTGTCGCTGCCGAGGAGAGCCTTGCGCTGCTTGACCTGGGCGGGACTGTCGAGAGCTTCGTCGAGGCAGTACGCACACTTGCAGCCGTCGGGGAAGTGCCCCGCGAGGATGTAGGGGCGACGGCTGTGCATCGGGCCGATGTAACGCAGGCAGACTTCTTCGCCCTCCTTGATGGGAACGCGCGCGCGGATGAGTTTGACGTCGCGGAGTCCCTGGATGACGGTGTTCGGGACGCAGTTGTGGTTGAGGAGGGACATGCGGAGGTGCAGGCCAGATCCGGCGTCGAGTGCCGAGTTCGCGCGGTCGAGAGACTCGCCGCAGCGCTGGAAGCTGCGAGCGGCGCGGGACCGTCAGCATTGGCAGGGTCATTGGAAAAGCTAGAGTGGACAGAACGCACCCGTTCGTCGAGCAAATTGACTCGAGACGGATCTTGTCGAGCTGGACGGAGTCGTCCTCCTGGGGAAGCTGACGGTGGTCGAGGGATTCGAAGGCGAGATCGTAAGTCGCTGGCTGGACCTTGCTGTGAAGGCTGTAGACGAAGGGCTCGAGCGAAGGATCCTCCTTGATGAGGCTGGCGAGCCTCTGTGCGGACTGGTACATCGAGAGCTGCCAGGCGGCTTGTCCGCCGAAGAGGAAGGCCTTGGATGGGTCGCTGGCAGGGTTGGGCTCTCCAACGACAATAGCTTTGTCGACTACAGACATGCGAGGCTCGGACAGTGATCAGCGAGACGTCGAAAAGCGATTGAGAAGGTTGGAGGGACGAACCGATGAGCAGCTCGCCCGCCTCGATGCTCCTCGTAGCGACAAGTCCGCGCCCTCCACCGCGTCCCTCCATCTTGACGAGCTTGACCGGTCCGACAAAGTCGCCGACGTCGAGCCTCATGTTGGTCTTGGCCTGCTTCTCGAGCTCGCGCCAATCGTACTCGCCCTCGTTCGTCTCGCGGAGCTTGCGCTCGATGCGCTTCTTGCCCTCCGCACCCTCCTTGCTGCCGGCATCGAGTTCAACGACCTTGGCGAAGTGCTCGAGCGCGAGCGTGAGGTGACGCATGCCTTCGAAAGCGCGAGCGAGGCGGAGAGTCGCCTTCAACCTCGCCTGGGATGGTCCGGTAACGCCTTTGTCGAGCTCCTTGAGGACAAACGAGCTGTCGTGATAGGCCGAAGCGAAGTTCTCGAGGCGAAGGTGGACCTGCGCGCGGTTAAGGCGGAGGAGGAGGCGCAACTCGGGCGAGGGGTTGCGCGCGAGGCCTTCGGTGTACGCCTTGACGGCTTCGGCATCTCGCCTGAGCTTGAAGAACTCGTTTCCGAGCGCCTTGAAGTCGAAGTCGTCCGGAAGTTTGTCGACGGGCACTTGAGGCGGCACGAAGTGGTAAGTATCCTCCGTGAGCGTCGGACCGCCGGTCGGCATCAAACCTTGCGTGCCGTGAGTGGTGAGGAGCGTAGAGAAAGCCTTTTCGAGGGTCGGAAACGCGTCCATCGCCTTCGAGGTCTGCACATTCTTCAGGAGGTTGTCGAACAGCTCCGGCGCGTAAATGATCCCCTTGCACTGCGAGGTGTCCATACCGGCACGCCGCATAGCGTCGAGCACCTTGGCGAGGTCCGGCTGCGCCATCGTGAGCAGCGAGTGAGTGGCGAGAGGGAGAGGATTGCGATGAGGCGAAGTCGGACAGGCGGCGCTGTTTGCGGACGCCGGTCCCCGTGCGTCAGCTACTGTGAGTGTTTTCAGTGAGCAGAGAAACGGTACAAACGGTTCGCGCGGGCAGGACGGACGAAGCGAAGGAGAGAGGCGGAGGAGAGGGAGGAAGGAGGCGCAACGTCTCGCTCAGCCAGACAAGAGACAGAAGCGCAGCTGGTTACTCTCCTTTTCGATGCAATGGGGTCGGCTGCGCTCACCCGGCAGACGCGACCCTGCGGTACTCCCGTCCGCACCTCGACACAGGACAAGCTACACCTCCCTGAACCGCTTGTAACTCCGTTCCCGGCCCACATCCCTCCAATCCCGCTTAACGCCGTTCCCGTCGCCTGAGCCGCCCTCGCCGTTCGAGCCGTTCGCGACCTTTTCGACGCCGACGACCAGCTCGCGACTGCCCAGTCCCGGCCGGGCCTCCCGCTCTGCCGCGTACGTTCGCGCCTCGATGAGCGTCCCCAGTCCGCCGTTCGTGCGACCGTTCGGTGCTGTAGTGCTCGCACCGCCGCCAAGCTTGGACAGGAGTTGCGCGCCCTTCGAGTCTGTCGCGAAAGGGTTGGCCGGTGATGCGGGCTTTGGCGCAGAGGCGGACGATGCTGCAGCTGTTGCAACCGACGAAGCGCCGGGTACGGTGAAGAAGGGGCTGCTGGCGGGTTTTGCGGCGGGAGGGAGGGAAGCGCCTGCGTCCCGCTGTCGTCGCGCGGCTGCCCGGTCCACGAAAGCCGCCTTTTTCGGCTTCGGTGCTGGCGTTGCGTCTGAGACTGCCGAGTCGTGCGAGACTGGCGGTCGTGCCGATGATTTCGCCGACGACGCAGGCTTGAGCAGCTTGGCCTTCAAGCCAGCCATCTGCTCCCTCCGCTCCTGCTCCTTCTGCTCTTTTGTCTTGGTCGTATAGTTGTTGGGCGCTGGACTCGCGCCGGAGGAGCTGTCGGAAGGAGCGGAGATGAGGGGAATGAGATTGGAAGAATCGGAAGCGACAGCGCAGGTTGAGCAGGCGAAAGTTGGGTGGATGTGGACGGAGAAGGTGGTCGATCCGGTGCGGATGGTGCTGTGGCGACACTCTGTCAGTACCTCGCTGCCAAGGCAGAGAAACGGAGCTGCGGCGCACTCGAGATGATGTAGACGGTGAGGAACCGAGGCAACCTTGGGTTCAGAAAGACGTATCGCCTCCCCGCTCCGGTCGCTGCTGATGAAGGTGCCATGTGTGCTGCCATTGTCGACGATGGCCCAGTACCCTCCATCCTCCGTTTCGGGATCGAGCGCCCAGAAGAGTGTCGCATGCACTTTGGAGACCGCAAGCTCGCGCAGCCGGATCCGCCGCTCGAAGGACTTGTCTCGCCCGATTGATACGGGCTCAGAAGGGTCGAGAGAGGCCACCGTTTGCGCTGGTGGAAGGACTGACGGGTCGGGTCGTTTCGAGACGACAAGTCGGAGCAAGGGGGCTTTGGCGAACGGGTCCGGCTTGTTCGCCTCGTCCTCCTCATCGGTTCCGTTCCCTGGCCAGACCTGCTCCTCTGGTACAGCGTATGGGTCCGCCTCGCCGTTTGGTCCGTTGTCCTTCGAGTCCTTCTCCTGCTCCGGGACGTTCGTTTGCTCCTGTTCGGCGCCGCCTGCATACTCCCACTCGCCATTCGGCAGCGGCTTGGCCCACTGCTTCGTCTTGAGGTTGAAGTAGAGCGAGAATCGAGGATCCCACGTCCAGTCCGAAGTCGACGGCGCCGCGACTGCCTGCTGCTCGCCGTCGTATGGTAGCATGACCGCGGCGAGCACAACGAGCCTTCTCAGCAAGTTAAGAAAGCTTGAGGCGTTGTTGAAGGAGAGCAAGGGTCGTCATCTCGAGCGAGGAGGACTTGTGCAGCGGCCATGACCTCGCTGTGCTCCGACGAGGGTGCCAATGGTCCTTTCAGCTTACTCTGAGCTGACTTTATCCCGCCCAGCTGTCCCTGCGCGCCTGCATCTCGCCGCCCGCCCTTCATCACCTCTTCCGACAAACTCCCGACTGTCTCGACGGCGACGGCTCGAGGGCGTGTCGAACGCGGCTGTATACGATGCTGTGGATCGGATGGAGATGCCAGGATAGCAGGTGGTCCACCAGCGGGAGGAAGAACGCTTCTCTCTGCACGCGCCTCTCCTCGCGTCCTTCCCAGGAGGACTTCGCTTCTCTCCCTCTCTTCCCACCACACCCACGCTCGTTCAGCCTTCGAAGACACTGCCCATTATGCTTGTGCACTCTGCACTCGCCCTCACGCTCGTTTCAACCCTCGCTGGCCCCGTTCTCGCTCGCTCACCGCACGGAGCGCCCGCACCTCACCTTCGTGCCCGCGCCGAAGCTTCGACACCGACTGCCAGCACGCACGCACAGACTAGTCGTGTGGTTGCCGGCGCTGCTACCACCGCAGCAGCCAGCGCGACAGTCACCGCCGCAGCGACGAAGAAGGCCGCCGCCGCCGAAGGATCCCCTCTTCCCCTCACCCAGTACACCTACGCCTACAGCGACATCCCTTATCTCGTCAACCCCTACAAGTCAGTACGAGGCCCACAATCAGGCTACAACATCTGCAACTCGACGACGTCGGGCGACTCGTCGCAGTGCCAGACCCTGAGTACGTTCCCGGCTACTTGACGGGGGCGGACGACGTCCTCAGGTGGTAGAGACGGCTAACCACTCCTGCACAGTCGCCAACGACATCCAGGACTTCTGCCTTTGGGGATCGTCCTTGACCGGCGATGGCCTCGACACCATCGGCGACATCGAGGCTGCCGTCGTCGCGTACTGCACGACGGACAAGCACGGCGCGCGCGTCATCAAGCCTGGCGCAATCACAGGCGTCCAGGTCCTCAAGACACCGGCGTACATCCAGTGGACCGGCTTCATCGACCAGACGGCGCTTCACTTGACCAAGGACGACACGGGAGGCGAGCTTGGTGCGTTTGTCGTCTTCATCTGACTTTCAACGTTCTTTGACAAGTCACTGCACCGCAGACCCGCACGGCGCCGACCTCCAAGGCAACCCTCTCGGCGGTACGTGAACGGCGCCGACTTTCGACGGTCCCGATACTTACGCATAGCGCTCGCAGGTCTTGTTTACTCGACAGGTCTTCCCTCTGGCGACAACCAGACTTACCTGCAGGCCGTCGAGTGGAACAACTTCATCGGCGGCGGCGTCTTCTGCCTCAAGCTCTGCGACCCGGCCTACTACGCCAAACACGGCGACCAATTCTTCTGCCAGAACCGATTCGATCGCATTGGATGCTCCTACAACATGCCCGCCGCCTATCGCGGCGGCGAATTCAGCGTCTGCGACTCGGAGCTTCAAGACATCGTCGGCGTTTACACTGAGAACGGACAGGTCAAGACGTACTCGCAGGAGCCCGAGGGTACTGTGCCGGCTCCGCCATACACGCCGCGCGTTCCCAAGTCGAGCAACTGCAAGACCTTTGCCTCGACCGATCTCTGGGCGGCGGTGCGCGGTCCTTTCGCTTGCCTCCCTTCGCACGTACAGCCTTGCTAACATCGTCGCCTACAGCCCACCACCTCGTCCGCGTCCTCCTCGATGTCGACCGGGCAGACCTCGTCGTCAGCTTCGTCCGCCGGCGTGACCGGCCACCCTGCCGCTGCGTCTGCTGGCTCGAGCGACTCGTCCAAGTCGACCACTGGCAACGGCGCGGCGTTCCTCGTCGCTTCGACCGGCTTCCTCGCGCTCGTCGCGGGCGCCGCCATCGTCCTCGCCTAGACTTTGACCGCCAAAGACACTCGTTCCATACCCTCCCGTCGTTCTCGTTCTCACTCGCTCGCAATTATACCCTTTCTCTGGCCGGCTCACTCTCTCGCAGACGCCGCATCGCAAGCTTTCTGCAACCCGGTGATTTCATGATCAGTCGTCCTCGTCCATCATTTCCCCCTTCCTCCGCTTTTCCTCGATCTTCTGCTTCATCTTCTGCTTCGCTTCATCGATTTGCGGTTTGAGCTTGTCCTGCTTGGCCGATTCGACGAGGAGCGCGTGGACCAACCCAATGTAGTTGTGCCGTCGCAGCGTGTTCTGCGAGACGAGGAAAATCAGTGACGAAACAACTCAGCCCCCGTGATTAGCTGGGCTCACCTCGACCTCCCAGTCCTTCAGCCGCTCCTCGATACCCTGCAGCTTGTCCCGCACATCCACCAACTCAGCCTGCACTTCTCCGCTGCTCTGATCAGCCGCCTCGAGCTCCGCCAGGCGCTTCTGGAGAGCCGTTCGTCGGCCTGTCACAGCGAGAAGGTTGAACATGACCTCGCCGGCAGGGTAGGTCGCGATCCGTCGCTCGAGGACCCTGCGGCAAGATCCGTCAGCGATGACCTTCGTCGACCGAAAAGGAACGCCACGCACTCTCGCGCCATGTCCGTCCACTTCTCCCGCCCTCCAGGAATCTCGCCGTGCGATACCGGCATCGGCTTCAAGCCATCAAGCTCGTACAGCTTGTCGCCAATCGGCAGATACGCGATAAAGTGGTAGGCGTCCTCGTGCTCGTCCTGCGGGCGGTTTTCCTCGAGGTGGAACGGGTCGGAGCGGGCGAACGAGTTGTGCACTTCGCGGATCTTTTCAGAGTTGCTGATCGTCCAGCCGCGCGTCTCCGGGTCGAGGCCTGCGCAGAGAAGCTGGACGAGTGAGTGCGTGCGAGCGAACGCAAGCACGATAGACGGACCTTCGGAGAAGAGCTGCAGGTTACTGAGCTCCTCGCCAAGCTGGACGTTCGGGTCGCGGATGTTGAGCGTCGCATTCAGCAGAGCGATACTTGCGCAAGCGTTGTTGATGACCTGATGACTGGAAGCGGGAGTGTGCGAATCAGTCAGAGGCGATGTCAAGCGGAATTGAAGGAGAGGAGCGAGGGCTCACGCGAAATAGTGTGGACCTGCCGGCTCCTCCAGCTTGCCGTCCATCTTTTCCGGGTCGCCATGCCCGACCCATTTGAACAGGAAGACGAGCGCAAAGACCGGTCTGTGAGCCGCGAGCGGTCAATACCAACCCCCACCTGGAGCGAGAGAGTGAACGGGACAAACTCGAGATCCTGAAGTAGCTGCGCGTCCAAGCCCCACAGCTCCTCGACCTCCAAGCCTCGCACGCCCAGCTCGTGCAGCAAGCCAGTGAAAACACCCGGATCTGGCGGCGCAAGTCGTCAGCGACGGGGTTCGAGGTGATGAGGAACAAGCGGCGCACCAGACTCGGTGAGGGACCAGCCAGCAGATTCTGCCATCTTCTAGAGCAGTTTTGAACGTGTCGAGCAGGTCAAGCGCGCTCAGCGAGGTGAGCGAGAGGGATGGCAGGAGGCGAACCGGTCGAGGAGGAGGTTGGCAAAGACCACCTCGACACTGCTCGCTAGAATGTTCGGCTGGGGCAAGAAAGAGTCTCCACAGGCTGCCGCTGGGCCCTCACAACCCGCTGCGCCGTCCCCACCACCGCCACGAACTTTCGAGTCGCTTGTCGAGGAGGAGCTGCCAATCCAGCGGCACTCGGTCGCGATGCAGGGAGGAATGCCGAGTTGCATGACGCTCTTTGACGACTTTGTGTCCTGCTACTGTGCGTGCCAACCCTCCTCGATAAGTCTCGTCGTCGCTGACCTCGCTTGCCTTCTTTCCCGCGAACAGCTCTTGGCTCGCAGTTCAAGTCGATCTACCGGCACGGCTCGACACGAGACTGCACGCCCAAGTTCGAGGACTTCAAGTTTTGCATGTCGATGCGCAAGCTGAGTGACGAGAAGCGGGAGGACCTCTGGGTCAAGCGACGGGCGGAGTGGTGGGCGCGGAGACGGCTAGGCAGGAGCAGCGAAGACGTCTGGGATGCGAGGAAGTGCGTACAAGCGAGCTGGTCTGGCTCTTTTGCCGGCTAACCTTGACTTTCTGCAGAAACCTCTACACCGATCCGCTCGAAGAGAACCGTCAGGCAACACAAGGTGGCTCGGCAGATGCTACCGCCTAGACGAGATCGATGGCCCGCTGTGCTCGCGCTCCAAGAATGCCAAGTCGACTACACCTCGTCTCCATTGCCTAGACACCCTTCGGTTCGCCTTTCCCTCGCCTCCCTCGCCTCCCTCGCCTGGTCACCTCTCTCCATTCCGCCCGTGTATCATCGTGCATGTTGTTCATCCATATCCTGCGTCTCTTATTCACTGCGATTCCTTCCCTCGACGAGTTTGGAGGATCAGGCATTCGCCTAGTTAACTGCGAGAACGGCGGCGAGAGTGGGAGACTTGGTGGGAGACTCTTTATGGCGGCGCACGACCTCCGCTCTGAGAAGACGTACGTACTGAGATCTTCGGAAGCAAGCCAACGACTGAGAGTTCCCACTTCAACTACTCCCTCCTCTACCCTTCACCGCTCACCGACAATGGGCCTCCTCTCGTGCTTCGGTCCGCTTTTTCCTGCTCGCTCTTCCGCTGCTTCTGTCTGTTCGGAAGCTACGCTTATTGACAAGTCTACGTACGCCCACGTCGAAAAGTGCGAAGCCAAAGCGGCGCACCACGCGGTTCAGAAGGAGGATAGGACGGGCATCAGGCTGGCTGCGCTGAGGCGTGAGATGCAGGACGCCGGAGTAGACGCCTAGTACGTCCAGACTAGACGAGCGCGGGCGTGCTGAGCTGACCTCGAGCGGTCGCAGCGTTATCCCTTCCGCGGACGCTCATGGCAGCGAGTGCGCTTTGAAGCTTCGTGGTGGGCAGACACAGCGTACTGACCAGGTGTGTTATCTAGATGGGTCGGCGCATGCGACGAGCGGCGGGCCTTCATCTCCAAGTACGTCCCCCTACCCTCCTCTCCCCTTTCGAGCCTATCGCTGATTGTCCATACATCTTTCGCAGCTTCACCGGCTCAGCGGGCACCGCTATCGTGACTCCTACCGAAGCGCACCTCTTCACCGACTCCCGGTACTTCGTCCAGGCAGCAAAACAGCTTGATTCGAATTGGACGTTGGAGAAAGTCGGCAGTGCTGGCGTGAAGAATTGGAACGAGTGGCTGCTCGAGGTGCGCAAATCTACTCATTTGATGATACAGTCCATCGCTGACCTTGTTGACGCGCAGTTGCCGAAAGACAGCAAGATCGGCGTCGACGCAGCCCTTCAAGACTACGGCAGCGGCAAGGCGCTCTCACAGTCTGTCAAGAGTCGTGGTCTTGAGCTCGTCTTTCCTGCCGAGAATCTCGTCGATCAGATCTGGCACGACCGACCGTCTCGGACGCAGAAGCCGATCCACGTTCACCCGCTCAAATTCACGGGTGCGCCTCTTCCCGCTTGTTGCTGTCCTCTCCGATGCTGACCTCGCCTCTTTTGACAGGAAAATCGGCGAAAGCCAAGATTGCGGATCTTCGCTCCTACTTGTCTTCGAACTTCCCCACCGCGGAGAACAGCCCATCTCCCTCCTACCTCGTCACCTCCCTCACCGCGATCGCCTGGCTCCTCAACCTCCGCGGCGGCGACATCGCACACAATCCCGTCTTCTACGCCTACGTCCTCGTCGAGAAGGAGACCGTCAAGCTGTGGGTCCAGGAGGAGAGCCTGTCGGATGAGGTTCGAAGCGCGATTGCGGAGTTCGGTGGAGAGATCCGGGACTACAAGAAGGCGCTGGATGAGCTGGCGGAGACGAAGGGGATGGTGGTGACGGACAGCAAGTCGAGCTGGGCGATCGTGGAGCGTCTCGGAGAGGTGCGTTACGTTTCCGCTCGTTCTGTTTCCGTGGTGCTTACTTTGACGTTGCAGGAGAATGTCGAGATTGTCAAGTCGCCTGTCGAGACTGCGCAGGCGGTCAAGAATGAGGTCGAGATTCAGGGCTTCCGCAATGCCTACTTGCGAGATGGTGCAGCTTGGGCGAGTGGCACTTCTTCTCCCACCTTACCGAAAGCTCAAACTGATGCCGCTACTACAGGCTCGTTGGCAAGCGTGGCTGGAAGAGCAGCTCGAGCAAGGGAAGGAGGTGACCGAATGGGATGCTGGCGAGAAGCTGACGAGCTTCCGTAAAGGCGGGCAGTACTTTGCCGGTGTGCGTGTTAAGCTTTGCCTCCCCTGTGTAATAAAGCCACTGACATTGCGACCGCAGCTCGCGTACGAAAACATCTCCGCATCGGGCGAGAATGCCGGTGCGTGCACAGAAGCCCCGTCGGTCGTCACTGTTTGGTTTCACTGACCCACAGATCTTCTGCCCCTGCAGCTCTTCCTCATTACGAGCCTTCCCCGGATCGACCGACGCCCATCTCGCGCGATTCGCCCTACCTGAACGACTCAGGCGCGCAGTACCTGTGCGTTCGAGTGACCTGCCCACTTATCTCGCAATGGCTGACACTCGCCTGACAGCGACGGCACGATTGACACGACCCGCACGATGCATTTCGGCAAACCCACTCGCGAGCAGAAGCGGGCCTTCACGCGAGTCTTGCAGGGCCACATCGCCGTCGACTCGCTCATCTTCCCCGAGGGAACGACGGGTGATGCGATTGATGCGTTGGCCCGGGCGCCGTTGTGGAGCGAAGGGATGAACTAGTCTGTCTCAAGTCTGCTTCGGCTCGCTGGCTTGGCTGACGCTCTTGCTTGATGCTCGCTCTCAGCGGCCACGGTACGGGTCACGGCTTGGGCGAGTACCTCTCCGTGCACGAATCGCAAGTCGGCATCGCGCACAGCGCCGCCTACTTCGGCACGCCCTTCCAGCCCGGCCACACGATGTCGAACGAGCCAGGATACTACGAGGAGCGCTCGTACGGTATCCGACTCGAAAGCGTGCTCATCGTCAAGGAGGTGAAGACGAGGCGGGACTTTGGCGACAGGCGATGGCTCGGCTTTGAGCAGGTGACGATGGTGCGTTCGCGTCTTCCTCCCTTCACTCTCCATCCTCACGTCGGTCTCCGTGCTGATGCCGCCCTTGCGTCACACAGGTGCCGATTCAGACGAAGATGGTCGACTACAGCCTCCTCACGCCGCACGAGAAACGATGGCTGCGCGACCACAACCGCCTGTGTGCCGAGAAGCTGCTCCCGCTCGTCAAGCACGACAAGAGGGCTGAGCGATGGCTCAGGAGGCAGTAGAGGAGGTGGATCATTGTGCAGAGTATCGTTTGCTTCGACGTAAAACGGGATGACCTTCTCAAGCTTCGTTCTGCTCTTCGCTGGATCTTGTAGCTTATCAGTCTCGCCGCGAAAGAGTCTGCAGAACGTGATTGATACTGCGCAGCAGCGGGACTACGGCTACAAGCGGACACACCCCACCTCGTCTACTTCGTCAAGGCGACAGCACTTGCTGGGTTTCGACAGCGACCTGCGCCTCCCCCCTACCCGCCCTACCACCAAGGACGACCCTCGAGCTCAGCAACGAGCCTCGCCTCCGCTTCTTCCCAGTTGATGACGGCGAAGACTTGCTTGAGGTACTCCAGGCGGTTCGTTTTCTGTCAGAGGGAACATTGATCTCGTCTGAGCTGCTGGGGCAGTCGATGCGAAGCCGGGACGCACGTATTGGACAAGGTAGGCATGCTCAAAGCAGTCAATGCCGAGGATGGGGACTTGCCAGGCGAAGGGAAGGTTCTGGTTCGCAGTCGTGATCACCTCGAGCTGTACGCAGGAAAGGGGATCATCTCGGTCAGCTCCATAACCAGCCGAGAAGGGAGCGAGGCGGAAGCGAGACCTGCGAGAAGCAAGCGAGCTCACCGAACGTGACTGCCTGTCCCAAACAGTCCACACCCAGCCACTGCCCCTGATGCCCGATCCGGCGGTCACCATGATGGCGGAAAGCTGCTCGACCGAATCGAATGAAGTCGAGACGTGGTCGTGAAGCGGGCCCGAGGTCGGGAAGAGACTGCCAGTGCCGTTATACTTCGACGACGCCGCTGGGGCGAGACTGCGCCAAAAGAGAGACTGCGCCAAAGGTCCTGTGTGAGTAAGCGAGCGCGACCGAAGCCCAGCGACGCCCTCACGTGGTTGATGTGCCCTGCGCGAGGGAGAGGGAGGCGAGGTCAGCTTGCGAGCATGCTATTTCAGCGAATCGCCTCGCTCACCTCCGCCATTCAAAGCGAGCGACTCGGTGAGCCTCACAACCTCCTCGACGTTGCCGCACTTGATCGCAGTCGACATGTTGGAGACGGCCTGAGGGAGTCGAGGATGGTCAACTCTTCCGTCCTCGGCTCTCATGGCTTCGCGCCGTTCGCGTCGAGGAGCGCATCAGGTTGAGAGCGGTAACGTGCGTGAGGTGGCCAACGTCGTGGTGAAGGCGCTGCGAGCGTAGCGAGTTGAGGGTTAGCTTCTCCGCCCTCGCGCGGTTTCGCCCCGCACGCACCATGATGTCCTCGATGACGAAAGGCTCAAGCGCGTTGTAGGCGTATGGAAGCGGCGGAAGCGAGGCCGGCAAGCTGAAGTTGAGGAAGGGCCCTCCGCAGGCGAGTCCAGCGCAAGTCCCGCTGCGCAGGGCGAGGGGCGCGGCGAGAGCGCACGCGAGTGCAGCGAGGGAGATCAGAAGCTTGCAGAGCATCGTAAGCGAGTACGAGCGAGGGATTCAGGCGAGGTGGCGTAGGAGCGAGTGAAGGGAAGAAGGGAGAGAGGCGTCGAGGCGGATGTCGACCTTTCGACAACCCGCCAGGAGCAGCTAGGGAGGTCAGACGGCTAGAGCTGATATCACGCAATCTACACTGTACAAACGACAGCGAGCTTGTGGGCATGAGAGGAAGGGTTCGGTGCGAGGGGACGAGGCTGAGTGTCTGCTGCTGTGCGAGGGGAGGGAGGCGGACTGGACGACAGACGAAGAAACGAATGAGGGTGAGCAGTAGAGCACTGAGGAGACAAACGGGACTTGGGACGGATAGGGCGGTTTACTGCGTCGAGCGAACCCGCGTGGACCTCCTCAACTCGTAGCCATCGCCGTCAAAGTCTTCGCCCAGTACCGCATGCTCAGAGCTTCGTCTCGACGCATTGGCGCGAGGAACGTAAGCGCTGTCCTCGTCGTCCTGCTCGTCCTCTTCGTCCCCGCTCGCGTCAGCGTGTTTCCCCTTTGCCTTGCCCGCCTTCTTGCGCTTCTTCTTCGGTGGCGGCGTGAGCTCGGGAAGGTAGTTACGCCCCTCGCGCTGCTTCTCGTACGACTCGAGACCAGTCTCAAAGATGAAGCGCAGAGGACGGCCGAAAGAGCGTGGGTAGTCGGGGTGTGGGACTGGAGGGCAGGCTGGGAGACGGTCGACAATGCCGCGAGAGCTACGTGAGAGGTAGTAGGGCGAGTGGGACGAAGGAGCGGAGAAGGAGGATGAGCGTGCCGAGGTGAGCGAGGGAAGGGAGGTCGACGAGATTGCGGAAGACAGGGAGACTGAGCGGCTGTGGCCTGGCGGATCTTGGAGCGTTTCATCGGGCTCGACGACCGTGTGAGGCATAATGCCGGCCTTGCTGGCGAGGGCGCTGACTTGACGTTCGCCAGTCTCGAGAGCGGCCTTGCCTTCAGCGACGCACGCTTCGAGAAGGTCGATAAGGCCGTCTGGAAGCTCGTCTGGCCGTTCGAGAAGCTGGACAAGGTCGCTTGCGAGAGCAGGGAAGGGTGAAGGTGGAGAGACGAGTGCGAGCGGCGCGACATGCGTGACTTGCGGACCAGGCGCGACAACTCCGCTCTGTTCACCGAGGCTGAGAGTCGAAAGCGTAGTGCCGATGCTGGGGAGGCGAGGCAGGGAAGGCGGACCGCGGGGAGCCGCAAAGACGAGGTGCGGCGGAACGGGCAGTTCGTAGACTTGCTGTCCGCGCGTCGGCAAGAAGGGGTCGAGCTAGGAAGAGAGAATTGAATGAGCTCATTGAGCGCACAACTTCAAAGTGGAAGAACGCACCTGGAACCTCGCTCTCCTCGATCCAGCAGTCGTCTCGTCTTCGCCTTCACCCCTTCCCCTTCCCGCTTTTTCCCTCCGCAGAGTCGTCTGCTGCATAGGCAGAGGAGCACCCCGCTTCTTCTTCGGCGATGGCGAGGCGAACGTGAACTGCTTCAGCAAGACCCTTCCCTCGTCCTCTTCCCTTCCGACTTTTCCGCCTGCGTCATGACTGCTGGGCGAGTAATGCGACGGGACGTATGTCGGTGCCGAATGCCCAGGAGTCGGCGTAGTGTTTCTGGTCGGAGGAAGGAAGCTGGATTTCGAAGGAGAAGCGAAGGTGGCTGAGCGAGTGCCGACGCGACTTGCTCCCTTCGACGTCGGCGTCGAGATGACCGCTCGACCGGTTTTGTCGATGTCGAGCTTGAAGCCCTCGACGACCATCGTGAGGGGAAGGCTGGCAGCCGGCGATGTTAGGCGATGAGTGTCGAATTGAGTAGGCGGCGTCGACAAGTCGTGGGAGGTGCGCGAGGCTCGTGAAGACAGAGGAGGAGCAAGGAGACCAGACAGAGCGGCAGGACAAGCAGAGGAGGCGAGGAGGACGTTCAACCGCTGCAAGAGGCAGCGGCGCCTTTGCACGGGCGAGAGGTGAAGGAAGGAGAAGGCGTGACGAGGCAATCAAAACAGTCAGAAAGGAGGTTGGGAGGCCAAAGCGATTTGCGGGGAGACGCCGACGAGGTCAGTGCGATTTGCCTCCTCTCGCCATTGATGACCTCGCCGCCTCGCTACGAGCAGCACGCCGACTTCAACTTCTGCCCGACTGTGAGTTTCTCGCGCTCGTTGACTTTGATGACGTCCTTCGGCGGATCCGCCTTGCGACCTCGCTTGTAAGGTGTGCCGGCGTGCTCGTCCTCCGAAAGGGAGTCGAAGGCGCGAACGGCGGTTACGCGCCGAGCGATGTAGTCGAAGCTGTAGACAAACTGTCAGTGCGTGTTTTCGCTTAATGGGAAGCCGAGTACGGCAAGGGTCGCGGAAGCACACAACCCTGCGGCGGCATTCGCACTCACATCTCTTCGACGCCCTCCCCCGTCTTCGCGCTCGTCCGCGGAAAGTGCTTAATGCCATCGCTCATGAAGCGCGCCACCTCGTCCTCCTCTTCCTGCTCCACCGGCTCGTCCTGGACGACCTCGTCGCCCGCCTCTCCATTGCGATGATCCGGCCGCATGCTGTCGTCCTCGAGATCTTCGCGCTGCATGATATGCCCGTCCGGGTCCTTGTACGGCCCGCCTTCGTAGATGGCTGGAGGAGCGCCGGCCCGACCGAAGTGTAAGGGCGCTGAAGGAGGAGAGGTTGCGACGAGGAGGTCGGGTATGGGTTCGTCGAGCTCGAAGGCTGGAGGAGTGGAGGCTGTAGAGGCGGTGGAAGCGGTGGCACAGGGAGAATCGGTGTCGGTGGGCGTCGTCGAAGAGGCGGAGACCTTGACTGCCGCAGAACCGTTGGGTGCACCCAACGCTGAGGAGGCCGAGGGTGCAAGTTCCGTCTTCTGGTCGCCGACTTGAACCCGCGGCAGTCGTCGCTTCTTCAGCTTTCCGCCCTTGTCTGGCGGAGGTAACACCTCGACGCTGACCTTCGGGAGGATCGTCTTCCCTTCACTTCTCCGCCTCGCGCCCTTCCTCCCTCTCGGCATCAGCTCCTGCAACACCTTATCCACCGCATCCTGAATCTCCTTCGCCTGTTTCTCCCCCTCTTCTCCCCGCTCAGCAAGCTCATCCGCCTTAGTCCCGACGCAAACCCAGCAAAACTTTCTCCGCTCGTCCTCGTCTTCCGGGACGGGGCACTTGGCGGCGAACTCGAGGAACCATGTTCGGATGGAAGAGGCAACTTGGGAAGGCGGAAGGGGCGAGATGAGAGAGTAGACGAGAATGCAGCAGTCTGAGTTGCGGTAGAAGGCGGGGGCGAGCGAGCGGAAGCGTTCCTGGCCTGCAATGGAGCGCATCTTCGTCAACGCTGTCCTCGGTACCATTCAGAGGAGAAAAACGCACCCGCCGTGTCCCACACCTGCAAACTCACTTCCTCCCTCCCCTCCTCATCCCTCTCCACCCTCCATTTCCGACTCAAGAAGTCGCATCCAATCGTCGCGCGATAGGCGAGGCTGAAGCCACCGTTGACGAAGCGCTGGCGGAGGCAGGTCTTGCCGGTTGAGGCGTCGCCGATTAGGATGGTCTTGAGGACGAGAGGAGGAGGTTGAGGGGGACCTGAGGGAGCCGGGGCGGAGAGCGGGGTGTGGGACATGCTGAAGCCTACGCTGAATGACTGTTAGTGTGTCTGACGGGCGTTCGGCGGGCGCGAAGGCGGGAGTTGCGAGTCGAGGTGGGGAGGCTGGCGAGGAGGTGCAGACTCGGCGACGACACGACGGGGCAGCCGCGAAGCAAGCCAGGCGAGTCAGACACGCTTGCTAGAGAGCAGCACAACCAGCGGCAAGTCCCACGAGCGAGAGTGAGTGTGAGAACGAGCACCAACCTCTCCCCGCCTCGCCTTCCCAAACTCCGTCATCACTGCGCCCCTGTCAATTCGCCTGTCCTTCTCTCCCAGCGACGCTTCGAAAGCATAGACGATACACTCAATGGCCCCAGAATGTGGCTACAACTCGATCAACTCCCCCGTCCGGCCACGCTCCTCCTCCTCCTCCTCCTCCTGCTCCGGCTCCTCCTCGACAGGCAACTCGCCCTTCGGTACGGCCGGAAACAACGCGCCTTGTGCACCTGTCGGCACGGAGGGGAAAGAAGATGGCTTGTAGTAACCCGCTGGGACTGGTTGGGACGGTTGTCGGTGCGGCTGAGCTTGGTGAGGCGATTGAGGGTAGGCTTGCACCGGCGGAGGAGAGGCGACTTCGGCGTGTTGCGGTACTGCGGATGGAGGGACGGGCGCGACGGGTATGGCGTAGGCGGGAAGAGGCTGGCCTGTCAGTGCGGGCGGAGGGGCGTATTGGTAGCGTGCGTCGAGAGGTTGGGCGGCGGCGGGAGGAGCGTGGTAGGGCTGGTGGTGCTGAGGCTGGGCGTAGGCCTGAGAAGTGGCGGAGTAGGAGGAGAGGCGGTTCGACAGTGGCGGCCGATAGCCTGCGATGATGCACGAAGAGGTGTAGGTCAGCAAGTCTGCCGAGGTCGACACGTCACCCGTATGAAAGGCATCGGACTCACTTGCGCGCTCTGTCAAACCCGCGCCATACAACCTCGCCGCCTCACCCAACTTCCACTCCATCTCGCTCAGTATCTCCCTCCTCCTCCTCGCGTCCTCCATCGCGCGATCGAGCCTTCCCTGCGTCGCATACGCCTCGTCATACATTCTCCGTTCTTTCGGGCCGAGGTAAGGCGGGTAAGGGGGAGAGGCAAAGAGGGAGGTAAAGTCGGAGAGGAGGGCGGATTCGGTCGCGGAGAGGTCGTAGGAGGGGAGAGACATGGGTTTTGGGCGGGAGGCGGCGGGCGAGTCGTAGGCGGTGGAAGAGGGGAAGAGCGACGAGTAGGCTGTCGAGGTGGGAATTGTCGCCTCTGACTCGCTGCGTGCGAATGACGGCGCAGTCGCAGGAGGTTGCAAGTCTCTCAAGCTCGCCGCGATAGCCGCTGCCAGGTCCGGGTCGTCCTCCTCGTCCTTCTTCGCCGACGACGATGCGCCCTTCGAATCCGAGATCTGCGACGCATACGACGGGTTGTACCCCGACTTGGCCGGCGGACCTGGATGGGCTCGAGGCAGCTGGTCCGGCTCGACCTCTTTGAGGGACGCCTCGATCGCCTTCCGTAGGTCCTCGTCCTCCTGCTCCTTGCGCGACAGCCCGCCCTTGGCACTTACAGTCTTACTCCGCTCAACCTGCGCAGGCCTCTTCGCCTCCCGCTGTCCCGCCGAATAACTCGCATGTCTCTGTACGCTCCCACCCTTCCCCTCTCTGATCTTCTTCGCGCACCCGTCGCACACCCTGACAGGCTCGAGGATCCCATAGTGAGGGAGGGGAGCGGCGGACGACGAGCATTGCTGGTCGAAGACTTGGCCGCAGTTTCGGCAGTGGTGTTTGCGGTTGAAGGTGGAGAATTCGGTGCGGCAGCGCGTGCAGTAGGGCGAGTCGGTCCAGTCCGGGGCCTGCGCGAGCACGAGTTCGTTAGCGGGTGAGAGTGAAGAGCGAGCTGCGGACGTAGGACGCACCGAGAGCGAGTCGACCATTGCGGCCGTCGCCGTTGGGTCTCGCGGAGGGAACTGGACGCCCTCCTTGACGAGCTTGTCGTACACGCGGACGAGTTCCGAGTCGCGCAGCTGGTCCTTGCCCTTGAACGCGGTGGCCCAATCCTGCAGCCTCGCGAGGACCTTGTCCTTGACGTCGCGGTGCACCGATCCGCCCGACTTGACTCCGCGCGCAAGCAGCTCGAGGTCGGTCGCTACGCCGCCCTCGAACGCCGTCTTTGCGAACTGGACGAGGAACGCCGTCCCGCCATTCTTGACGCAGACGTCGCACAACTCGAGCGCGAGGAGCTGTACGTTGGGGTTGTCGTACTGGATTCGGCGGAGGAGGGAGCGGGACGCGTAGGCCGGGATGACAGAGGCGGATCGGACGAGGTCTGCGAGTTGGAGGGCGGCGACGAGGTCGAGTGGGGTTTGGGCGGGGAGGAGGTCGCTCGTTGTCTTGTCTGTGGGGATTGACGGGCGTGGTCAGCGTGCTCTGCGAGGCGTGAGACGGGTGTTGCGAGGCTGTCGAGATGACGAGGACGAGGACGAGGTGGGGGTTGGTGAGAGCGAGGGAAGAGACTCGCCGATGAGCGTGTCCCACTCTTGCTGCTGCTGCGTCGGTCCCCACAGGAAACTCATCGTCACCCAGCCTGACAGTCCGAGTCGATGAGGAGAGTGGCCGAGGACAAGTGGCCCGTTTGTGATCAGGTTTGTATTCAGTCCACACTCGAATACAAAGTTTGTAATCCCTCGGATGTCAACCGTGGCTCTCCCTTCGCCGACATCACTCGCTGACCAGGATGGCACCGCGCAGGAGACAGTCGCAGCAGAATAATGGGGACGGGCAGGTCTACGGTCCACGGTCGGCGCTCACCTCGTTCCTCCGCGTGCGCTCACTCTCGCCACTCCTCCTCGGACGCGACTGACATCTCCTCGCTCGACTCGCTCGATGACAGGAACAAGGCATCACGGGACCGAACGCAAACATCAACTATGCCAACAGGCGCACGGGGCAACTCGCTCAGCCGTCCCCTCCCTCTCCAGCGACTCCCGCGACTGCCTCTGGCTCGACCACCCCGACCACTTCGGTCCAGCTCACCGCCGCAGACGACAGCACGGCTTCGTCGTCCACTGGAGCGTCGATGCCCGTGACGGTCACTGCCGCATCGACCGACGCAAACGCCGAAGCAGGGCCCTCCTCTTCTTCGACGGGCAAGAAGCGCAAGTCGACCTCGTCCGCTGCGAGCAAGAAGAAGGCCAAGAAGGACAAGGGCGGAGACGAGGAGGATGGGTTCACGCTTGCGGGCGCACCGCACGTTGCGCCGAAGAAGGGACGGTACGACGACAGGATGCCGGGGGCTATCGCTGTCTGCGCCGAGTGCGGGAAGAAGTTTACCGTCTCCAAGGTGCGTAGTGCTCTCGCTACCCGCGCACACGAGCTGACTTGCGCGCGTGTCCTCGCAGTACACGGCGTCGAACCCGCGCGGACCAGGCCTGCTCTGCTCGCCCTGCACGTCCGAGTCGATCGAAGATCGCGCGACGTTCCCTTCGCTCCCGAAGAAACCCAAGCTGGTCAAGAAAAAGTCGCAGAAGGGCGTCGAGGAGACGATGTACACGCCCGTCCCGGCTCTGCAGCAGGCCTGTCTCTCTGTGCGCTCGCTTCCCCTTGGTTTTCTCTCTGCCAGTGGCTGATCTTCCGACGCAGATCATTGGCTCGTACATCGACGACGTCGAAGCGCTCGGCGATATCGGGCACAAGAACCTCGACCGAGTCGCCAAGATCGTGTGCAAGAACCGCGCGCTCAACGGCGACAACTTGCGCTTGTTCCTCGAAGTCGGGCACAAGGAGTTGAAGCTGTACGACTGCACGAGTGCGCAACCTTCCCCTCTCTCGCTCTCTGAGGAACGAGCTGACGGCGGTTCCGACGCAGACGTGAAAGACACGGCTCTCGCCTCCATCTCGACGTTCTGCCCGCACCTCGAGCGCCTCACGCTCAACTTGTGCGGAAGGCTCGACGACGATGTCATCGATGCGTGGATGAAGGGCTTCAAGGAGCTGAGGCACTTGACGCTGTATGGTCAGTCGCTGACCTTTGCCTCGAGAAAGTCCTCGCGCTGTCGTGTATCTGGGCTCATACCAGCGCTTTCTCGCAGCCCCGTACCTCGTCACAATCAAGAAGTGGATCGAGTTCCTCTCGACCTGCGGAACGGATCGTCCCGAGTTCGAGACGTTCCAGCTGCGCATGTCTTCCCGTACGTCCTGCTCTCTTCTGTGATCAGACGGACAGCTGACACAAGTGCCTGCGCAGGCTTCAACGACGACTGCCTTGACGCCCTTGTCTCGCACTCGCCGAACCTCACGCACCTCCAGCTCGCCGAGATCGGCCGCTTCACCTCCTCGTCCCTCTCGAAGCTTCACTCGCTCAAGAACCTCGTCTCGCTCGACATTGCGCGTCTCGGGACACCGCAAGGTCAGACGCTCGAGGACGACGCTGTCATCGCGCTACTCGCGAACGTCGGCGGCAACCTCGAGCGCCTCGTGCTGGACGGGAACGAGAAGTTGACCGAAAGAGTACTCACGGAGGGAATTCGTCCGCACTGCCCGGCGCTGCGCGAGTTGTCGTTGTCGAACTTGCCGGACGTCGAGACGAGCGGTGTCGAGGCGCTCTTCACGCCTCCCTCGCCCGACTCGGACTCTGCCGAGCCGACCGCACCCTTCTCCGCCGCCGGCCTGACCCTCCTCAACCTCCACCGCGTCTCGTTCTTATCTCCTACCGCCCTCGAACTCATCCTCACCCACTCGGGCCGCACGCTCAAACACCTCAACCTCCATTCCTGCGACGACCTCACCTCCGAAGTCCTCACCCACAAACTCGCCACCTCGTGTCCGGATCTCGAGGTCGTCGATCTCAGTTTCGTCAGGAGCGTCGATAACTTTGTCGTCAAGGCTTTGCTCGATGGATGTCCGAGGTTGAGGGTGTTGTTCTTGCATGGCAACAACCGCGTGACGAGTGATGTGCCGAGGAAGGTGCGTTTGCTGTCTCCTTCATGCTCCGAGATGAGTCGGAGGCTGACTTTCGATGTGTGCACGAACAGGCCGGCGTCCAGCTTCGTGGTCTCGAGAACGCCGTCCACAGCGAGAGTCCCTCGGGTGTCATGTGGGCCTAAATTTTCGCCTGTGCCGCCATCAGCATCTGTACCCTCTCCCCCTTGTCGAGGTGCCCTTCGTCGACCTTGTCTTCACTCTCTCGCTTGCGCCTCGCCTCGCCTGCCGTTTCTTGTAGCCTTTCTTTGCGTAGCTTGTCATCTTGGGAACACTTTGAGATTTCACGCAATTCCGCACGAGAGATTTCCTTCTCCTCCTCCTGGCAGTGTCCTGGCCTTTCGCCTCTGCCTCTGCACTTCTCGCTCGACTCGCTCACTCTCGCTCGTCCGGCTAGCTAGCTCCTTTCCCAGCTCTCTTGACTTCATCAATCCCTCCACCCGGCCCGCAACACCCTCCACGCCTTCCACTCCTCCGCAACCCCCACACGCTCCCCTCCCCTCCCCTCCCCTCCCCTCCCCTCCCCTCCTTCCTCTCACCGTCAGGACTGAGAGGCGATGCTAGTTCTCGTGATTGGCGACTTGCACATCCCGAACAGGGCGCATGACTTGCCGGCCAAGTTCAAGAAGTTGTTGGTGAGTCTCGAGGATGGGAGGAAGGCGGTGTCATCAGTTCGAGGAGGAGGAACGAGAGGATGGAAGAGGGCGTCCGGGTCTGGGCAGGAGGTGTACAGCGTGGAACGAGAAAGTGAGGAGCGGTACCGACGGGCTTTGAGGATCGGCGCCAGACCTGCTGATGAGCGATACTCGAGGATATCGAGGAGGAGGGTGGATTTCGGCGATTTAGCGAGACGAGCTTGCGCTGTGATCCTCAAGAGAGGCAGAGTTGATCCGCCTGAGTCGCTCGAGCGCCCACAACCCGCCAACCCCTCCTCCTCCTCCTCGAACCTCCCGCTAACCTCCCTTTCCCTCTTCCCCTCTCTCGCAGGTCCCCGGCAAGATCGGCCAAATCCTCTCAACGGGCAACACGACCGACCAGGAGACGTGGGACTACCTGCGGAGTGTTGCACCGGACGTGAGAGGCGTGAGAGGGGATTGGGACGAGGTGCGTCTTCGTGTTCGTGTTCTGCGGCAGCTGTCTCGTACATCGGGAGATGCGACAGTACAAGTCGTCGGCGCTTCCGTTGACCGCATTTAGCGGAATGCATCCTGACCCGCCTCACGCACACCTCGCAGCCCTCTGCCTCTCTACCGCCCTCAATGGTCGTCCAGCACGGCCCGCTCCGAATTGGCGTCATCCACGGACACCAAGTTGTGCCCTTCGGCGATGCAGAGATCTTGGCGGCGACGGCGAGGAAGATGGATGTGGATGTGCTGATTAGCGGAGGGACACATCGGTGCGTCAGGACCCCTTCAAGCCTTCTCGTCGAGCGGATCGCCTGCATACTTGGCGAGTGCTGCTGTTCCAACTCCTGACGCCCATGCCTTGTCTGAAGCTTCGAAGCGTTTGAGTCGGACGGCCGGTTCTTCCTCAATCCCGGCTCGGCAACAGGCGCTTTCTCTCCGCTATGGACGCCTGCATCGACAACAACAACGATAGAAGGAGAAGCAGCAACAGCGCAGGCGGGCGAAGCGGCCGCGGGAGCGGATGGAGAGAAGAAGGAGGGCGATGCAGCCGCGGGAGAGCAGAAGGATGGCGGGGAGGGAACGGACGGCGGCGATGCGGAGAAGGTCGACGAGAATGCGCAGCAAGGCGAGGACGGGCCGACACCCAGCTTTGCGCTGCTCGACATCCAGGGGAACGTCGTCGTCACGTACGTCCCGCCCGCCTTTCTCGCGCTCGCTGCGGGTCTCTGACTGACATTGTACTTCCCGTCCCGCAGATACGTCTACACTGAGCGGCATGGGGACGTCAGCGTCGAGAAGATGGAGTTCAGGAAGTCGACATGAGGTTCGCGGCGATAGGCGAGGGAGATACCGTCGCAGGGAGTTGGTGCAGCCTCGCGCGGACGGGTTGCTGGAACGCGGAGCATGTCGTCCGATACGTTCTCGTGCTCGCTGCGTGTGATCGGCCCTCCCGGACGTTCGTGGTCCGCCGCAAGCCAACAAAGAGTCAACTCCGGCCGACGCAACTCGAGCGATGCGAAATCGTCTGCTTGCTCTCTTCGCCTCGTTGAGCTTGCTGGACTCGCTGAACTTGCTGCAAGACTCGCATCAAAGGCTATCTTGACCCTGCGCAACCGCCAGACCACCCACGTCCTCCTCATCGCCCTCAAGCACGACATCAGCGACTTCCCGAAGCACTCAACCACGCCCAGGTGACAGCGTAGACGGCTCGATAGACTGACCAGGCGTACTGTGAGTAATCGGCTCTGTCTACGCACCTTGTCAAGCCCGCGACGCTGACATCTTACCACTCCCTTCCTTTCGACCCTCTTCGATCCGTTGTCCGTCTTGCTCGCAGATTGTTTGCGTGAGTGGGTCATCCGACAGTGAACCCTTTGACTCTGCTGACCGATCTGTCGTTCCCGCAGCTCCCGCAACTCGCTCCCCTACGCCCGCGGCATCTCCCTCTTCCCTCATGAGCGCTCCCGCCAAGCTGCGAGGCAACCCTCCTGCGCCTGCGCCAATCGTTGTGCAGAAATATGGCGGAACGAGTGTCGGCAAGCAGCTGCACATGATCACCGGCAACATCGTCCCGTGAGTCCCTCTCCCGTTCGAAAGCGGAGGAATGGTCTTGACCCGGGTTCAAACGCAGACAATACCTCAACGACGGCTACCGAGTAGTCGTTGTCTGCTCTGCACGATCCGGCAACACCAAGGCGACCGGCACGACCAACCTCTTGCTCCGAGCAGCTCTCGAAGCCATCCGACCGAAAGGTCCCGACCTCTCCTCCTCCGTCCCCTCGCTCCGCAACTCTCCCTCGCAGTCTCCCGCACCCGGCACCCCCGTCACGCCTCGACAAAGCTACCTCTCCGGCTCGCTCTCCAACCTCCGCATGATGGCGTCTGGCGTTGGGCTCGACAAGATGAATGGCGACGACGACAGGCAGTTGTTCGACGACACTGTTGATCAGATCAAGCGGGATCACCTCGAGGCGGCGCGTAAGGCGATCGTCAACTCGAAGGAGGTGTTGCAGGAGGTTGAGGAGGAGCTCGAGTACGACTGCGAGCGGTTGAGGGGCTTCTTGCGGGCGGCGCAGGTGCGAAGCGTTCTTCTTGGCTCCACGAGAATTTGTGCTAATCCTACGATGCGCAGATCATCGACGAGATCTCGACACGGTCAAAGGACATCATTATGGGCGTCGGAGAGCGATTGTCTTGCCGCATCGTTGCTGCTTCCCTGCGGGATAGGGTGCGTCCGCTTCCGCTGTCACAACCACAGCTCGCTGACCTCTCGGCACATGCAGGGCATCGACTCCGAGCTGCTCTCGCTGGAGAGCATCATCGACTGGGACGTCCTTGGCGACGAGGCGGAAGTCGCGTCAAAGTCGGCAGACGGCCCACCCCAGCTCGGCCAGGAGTTCTACTCGAAGCTCAGTCAACGACTCGGCGAGCGATTGGCAGAGTGCGGTGACCGAGTGCCAGTCGTGACGGGTGTGTACCGCAGCGTCTGCTCGAGCGAGCGTTCAGCTGACACCTCTTGCTCGTAGGCTTCTTCGGCGTCGTTCCCGGCTCACTCCTGGCGCAGGTCGGCCGCGGCTACTCGGACCTCTGCGCGGCGTTGTGCGCCGTCGGTCTCAGCGCCGCCGAACTGCAAGTCTGGAAGGAAGTCGATGGCATCTTCACGGCCGACCCTCGCAAGGTCCCGACCGCACGGCTTCTGTCGACGATTACGCCAGAGGAAGCCGCCGAGTTGACCTACTACGGCTCCGAGGTCATCCATCCCTTCACGATGGAACAGGTTATCCGCGCTGCGATCCCGATCCGCATCAAGAATGTAGAGAACCCGCGAGGCGAGGGCACCATCATCTTCCCCGACACGGTATCCGCCGACGCAGCCGACGAGACCCACACGGCCAAGACGACTGTCGCTCCCTCAGCCGCTCCTTACGCACCTGCCTCCCTCCCCTCTTCCGTCCTCGAACCGCATCTCGGCCCGACAGCCATCACGATCAAAGACACCGTCGTCGTCCTATCCGTCCACTCGAACCGCAAGACGATCTCGCACGGCTTCTTCGCTCGCATCTTTGGCGCGCTCGACAAGCATGGGATCGTCGTCGACTTGATCTCGACCTCCGAGGTGCACGTCTCGATGGCCATTCACGGCGAGATCAGGAAGAGCGTGCTGGATCGCGTAACGAGGGACTTGAAGGTTGTTGGCGAGGTGAGCCGGATTCCTTCGAGGCTTTCTGGCGTGAATGGCTCGGCCGTTCTCAAGCGTGACTGCGTTCGACGGCGCCGCAATGACTGACGCTTTCTGTGCCCTCAGATCTCCATCTCACGCGACATGGCCATCCTCTCGCTCGTCGGCAAGCACATGAAGAACATGGTCGGCGTCGCCGGCAAGATGTTCACGTGAGTGCACTGCGTCAATCGCGAGTGGCTCGTCTGACGATTCATCGTCGCGCAGGACGCTCGCCGAGGGCAACGTCAACATCGAGATGATTTCGCAGGGCGCGAGCGAGATCAAGTGAGTGCCGTTTCCCTCTCGATGTGCTCGATGTTCTCAGCTCCCGCTATATCGTCTAGCTGTCTCTCATTGTGCACACGCTGACCCGTTGCTTCGACAGCATCTCCTGCGTGATCGAAGAGCGTGACGCCGTCAAGGCGCTCAACCTCGTCCACCTCAAGCTCCTCCACCAGGCGCCGCAGGTGTTCTCCTAGACTCTCTGCGTCCTCCGACTCTCCTCTCGCCCTCGCACAGCGCTCATCCTGCCCATATGCATCCTTTTCTCTCCCCTTTCCTCGTCGCATCGCATCTTCTTCACCTATACTCCCTCCGCCACGACCCGGCGATTCTGCAAAACAGCTTGTTGACAGCTGACACTCTTTCACGCCTCACAGAGAGTGCAGACCGTGCGCACCTCGCGAGCGGACTTGACTTCCTCCTCCTCGTCGCCGGGACCTTCTCAAGCTGGCTTTTCGAGCCGAAGCCGGCTACGCAAGCTGGAAGCGAGTTCATTCGTCTCTGTGTCGCTTCTTTGCTCTCTGGGCCCTTCCAAGTCGCCCAAAGTCCCGCTCCGTGAGACTCCGCGGCGCACCCTCTCCTCATCTCCCTTGCCCTCCTTCACCTCACTCGCTCCCGCTTGCCACGGTCCTGTGCCCGCTCAGACACCCTCACAAGCGCTCCCACAGCTCTCTCAACCGCCTCGCCAACCCTCGCCACGCCCCACAGCGATGGAGGCACTCACCAAAGGTGCGCCTCCTGTCCCCGTCCCCACCCTCGCATCTCGCCTCTCCTCGACGCTGCTGACCCGTTCGCGGCGCTCATCACGCAGCTGCGGGTGCCATGACCCTCGGCGACGAGCAGCACGACCCGATGCTCAGGCCGGGTTACGGAACGTGAGTTGAAGGTCCCCCTCCCCTCCGCTCGTCGATCTGGCTCACCCTGTACTCGCTCGGAAACAGCGTCGGAAAGCCCTTCTCCGTCTACATGAACGCCTACGAGATCCGCACCCCGAACCTCGTGTAGGTTTCGCGATCGGCGTCGTCGGATCGCCTACTGACGACCATCCCGGATTCTCCTTCAGCGCCTACCACTACGACGTCAAGATCAAACCCGACAAGCCCGTCGTACGCTCGAACGTCCCTGTAGCGCTCTTCTCACCGCTGACCGTCTTCTTCGCTTCTTCCTCCTCGCCCTCCCGGCTCCCTCTCCGCCTTCGCATCGCCCTCTCGCCATGTCACTCGCTCTTTCAATCGTCTCGAATTTTCGTTGTAGACTCCGCCCCGCCTCAACAGGGAGATCTGGCGCTACCTCGACCAGACCCTCAACGCCTTCAACGGCATCGCCGTCGCCTTCGACGGCAGGTCGATGGCCTACTCGCCGAAGAAGCTCCCGGCCGACGAGGGGCAGTGGAACATCACCCTTCCCGACGAGGATGGCGGCGGTGGTGGCGCTGGCAGGAGGACCTTCACTGTGACCATCCGTTTTACGCGACCCATCGACCTCGCTCGTTTGGGCGTCTTTGTGCGCGGCGAAGGTCTCGGCGAGCCCTCCTTCCCCGACCAGTCGCAGGTGCAGTCGGCCATCCAGGCGCTCAACGTCCTCATCCAGCACGGCCCGACCCTCCTCTACCCGTCGCGCCAGGCTTCCTTCTTCCTTCCGCCGATGAGGCAGGAGGAGGCCAGCATTGCCCGTGGCCTGGCAATGTGGAGGGGGTTCGTTAGCTCCGTCCGCATGGGTCCTGGACGCGTCTTCCTCAACCTCGACATTGCGTCGCAGCCGATGGTCCAGGCCGGCAATCTCCCGCGCGTCGTTCTCAATTTCCTTCGAGGCACGAACCGCAACCTCACCGAGCAGCACCTCGACGCCAAGACCATCCCGAGTAGCGAGTACATCCGTCTCGGTCGCTTCCTCAAGGGCCTCAAGGTCAAGCTCACCGTCAAGGACGCCGACGGCATCGAGCCGACGCGCAAGGTTCGCGGCATCGAGGGCCACTCCGCCAACGACCCGGCGCACGCCTTCCAGATTGACGGCACGACCTATACGATTGCGTCCTACTTCGAGCAGTTCTACGGCGTCAAGCTCAGGAACCCCAACTTCCCGGTCATCAGCGTCAGCAAGGTCGCAAGGTGGCCGCTCGAGCTCTGCGTCGTCGAGGCTGGCCAGAAGTGGACGAAGAAGCTCGACCCGGAGCAGACCGTCGAGTCGATCCGCTTGACGACCGTCGCGCCGCGCGAGCGCCTCGGCAACCTCTCGGAGGGTCTCAAACGCATCCAGCCTAGTGACGCTGCCCTCGGGCAGTGGGGCATCAAGATCGACCAGAAGCCGCTCGAGGCCAAGGCTCGCCTTCTCACGCCGCCAACCGTCAACTTCAAGGGCCGGTGCGTCCCGCGCTGTCTGGCCTGCCTCAAAAGCGAACCTGACTGTCTCGCCGTGCGCACTCTTCTCCCCTTCGTGGACAACCTCGCGTGGATAGCGCCGCGAGGATCAACAACGGTGTCTGGGACGTCCGCGGCCACCAGCTGTACACTTCCGCCAGGATCGAGCGCTGGCTCGTCCTCGTCGTGCGTCGCCGTCTTCTCACCCTCGCTCGTCATTAATTGACCGGTATTTCCTATTTCCTTCGCAGCTCGACTCGCCTCAGTACTTCCAGATTGACGCCGCCCAGACCTGCATCGTCGGTCTCGTCGCGGCCTGCCAGCAGATGGGCATCACCTACGCCAACCCGCGCCCTCCGATCCACTACGCTCCTCGCGGCGCCGACACGGCCGCCTTCATGCGCGAGAAGGGCATGGAGATGATGCAGGAGCAGGGCGGACCGCCTCAGCTCATCGTCTGCTTCCTCCCGCGCAAGCCGTGCAGCGAGTACGCCGAGATCAAGAAGTTCGGCGACCAGCAGGTCGGCTGTGCGACGCAGTGCCTCGTGCGTGAAAGTCCGCGCTCTTTCGCTTCGAAGCATGCCTAACTTTCTAGGCGATCCCGACAGTACGAGACGAAGGCGAAGCGCGGATCGCCTGGCTACTGGCAGAACGTCGCACTCAAGATCTCGGTCAAGCTGCACAACGGGATCAACTGGATCTTGAACCCGCAAGACCTCGGACCCATCGCCGAGAAGCCGACGTTGGTGCGTTACGTTCCTCGCTTCTGCGCCTCCTTCATTGCTCTTTCTCTTCCGCCTCTCCCCCGCTACCGGTCATCTCGAGCGCTACTGACGCGGCGTAAGCGCGCAGGTGATCGGCGCCGACGTCTCGCACGCCCAGCCGAACTCGGTCGCTCCCTCCGTCGCCGCCATCGTCGGCAGCATGGACCAGACCTGCTCGATCTACGGGTCCGCCATCACCGTCCAGCCCTCGCGCCTCGAAGTCATCGCCCGCCTCGAGGAGATGGTCCTCAAGCTCCTCCGCCAGTTCCTCAAGAGGAACGGAGTTCCGCCCGAGAGGATCGCAAGTCTCGCTCGCCTTCCGCGTCTTCTTGATGATCGCTAACTCTCTCTCACGCGCAGTTCTTCTTCCGCGACGGCATCTCGGAGGGCCAGTTCCCGCAAGTCATTGCCACCGAGGTCGAGGCCGTCCGCAAGGCTGCGCAGCGCTTCGGCGCTGAGCACAACCAGCACGACTACGCCCCGAAGCTCACGTTCCTCTGCTGTGGCAAGAGGCACCACGTCTCGCTGTTCCCGTCTCGGACGGCGTACGGCGACCCCAAGACCGGCAACGTCAAGAGCGGGACGGTAGTCGACACCGAGGTCGTCTCGCCGTTCCACTTCGACTGTGCGTCCTCCTCCTTTCTCTCGCTGTTCAGCACTGAGCCTCTCTATTGCAGGGTACTCGATGGCGCATCAGCCGCTCCTCGGCACGGGAAGGAGTTGCCACTTGACGGTTCTCCGCGACGACTCGAACTTCACGGCCGACCAGCTCCAGCAGCTCACCTTCAACCTCGCGTTCACGTACGCCAAGGCGACTCGCTCCGTCTCGGTTCCGACTCCGGCGTACTATGCTTCGAGGCGTGAGTCTCGCTCCGCCATTCTCAAACCCTTTCCGCTGACGTCGCAATCCCCCAGTCTGCACGCGCGCCCAACTTCTCCTCAAGCGCGAGGACGAGGACACGACGACGGTCATCTCGTCGACGTCTAACTCGTCCGACGAGCGTCTCCGCCAGCAGGCCCTCGCCGAGTACTCGTCGAGGCTCAAGGCGATCCACCCGAACCACGAGGAGACGCTCTTCTTCATGTGAAGAGCCGGAGAAGGCGAAGGAAGGGGATGCTACGGACCGGAGGAGGGACAAGAAGAAGAGGAGGAGGAGTCGCTTGAACCGTTGTGTCGCTTGTTGCCGCTTAACCCTGCCTGAAACGCGACTGCACATGTTGGTACGCGTCCCGTAACCGGGAGTAGTGAGCGCCTGGAGAGGATGGCAGGGAAGCTCCTGTAGAGCCTCATCGAAGCACTTCTCCCGCTCTCTACGGCGTCTCTCCTAAGTCTCAATTGCTTCCAGGTGCAAGTAAGCTCCATAGGAACGACAGCAACCTCAAAAGCGAGACGGTAGAACGACAGGCGGGCAGGTGGACGAGCGGTGAACGGGGTCGAAGGCAGACTTGGCGAGCGCGAACTCTTTCGGGTAGTGCAGGTGCTGTGGAAACTGCATGATCAGTGTCACGGTACACGAGGAAGAACCGGCGAAACGCACCCTCAGACGGAGATCAAGGGCATAAACGAGACTGCTGTACGATTTCCTCAAGGACTCGAGGATAACCTCTGGCTTCTCCCCTGCCAGCCTGTGAACACTTTCCGGCTTGTAGTATCGCCCCGCCGTCTGAAGGAGGCCGTACTCGTACTTTGCCGCCGCTTCCACGCCCTCCTTGCGGATGTCGGGGTGCGTGAAGACCTCGTCGGGCATTGTTACCTCCTTGAAGTACGTCTTGACCGCGAACGCAAATTTCTCGTTCCGTTCCGACGGGCCCATCTCGAATCCGTGCTTCAGAACGAGCTCCGCTTGTTTCGCGGTGAACAGAATCACTCCGACGTCGATGTTGGCGAGGCGATGGAGCGAGAGAACGCATTCGACGATGACGACCTCGGGCGTGAGCGCGTGCACTGTGACGGATTGAGGGTTGGCATTGTCGGAAAGTGGCCTGTTGGAGAGGGGGATGCCGGCTTGCTGGGTCTTAAGGCGGGAGTCGGAGCGTTCAAGCGTGATGTCGACGGCGTACTCGACGTGCGTGGTCGTGCTGGGGGGAGGTGAAGTCAGCTGTGAGAGACTGCTCGAGGACTTAACGGACGACTGACGCTTTTGGGTCGGTGAGCTTGCGGTCGAGAATAGCCCTGGGGGCGTCGAACACTGGATGCGGTCCACCCTACGACTCTGTTGAGTGAGTTCGGCGTCTATGGCGGTCGACGCGGGACGAACCTTGCGCGAAAGCAGCTTCTCTAGTTGAGCCAGTGTGTGCGGGGCGTCGGGCCCGCGCACGCGAAGTTGGACCGGCTGGACATGTCCCAAATTCAATCAGCACACTTGTCGGATACGGAGGTCAGAAAGGACGCACGAGTGACTGGGAGAGATGCGGCCAGTGGAAGGCGAGGAAGAGGTGCTCGTTCAAATCCCACCATTTCGGGTCTCCCGCTTCCGACGAGTCCTGCATGGCTAAGAAGATGCAGTGTCCCGCCGTAATCTGTACAGCCGTGATGCCTGCCACGGGGCAGAAGAAGGGTGAGAGAGGCATCGTCCGAGGGAGGAAGCGACGGATCGCACCATGCGCAACGACTTGTCCGGGCGGCGCCTTACTGCTCAGGATAGCTGCGACACCTACGTCGCCGGCACCGCAGGCGAAGGTGCTGGGTATTTCTGCCGCACGTTGGATCGGATAAGACGTCGCCATCTGCCGTACTCTCCTCGTGATCTTGGTCAGCATGGCGAGACTGGCCCCAGGCGGGAGCACGTGTGCAGATTAAGCGAAGAGAGACGCAAGGGGAGAAAGAGGGGAGAAAAGCGACGAGGGGGGGACGACGAGCACCGCAGCCGGCATGTCCACGGAGCAGGTTGGACGGAACGGCCGATGCGGACGTCTGAGCTCGTTGAGCGGCACGACCTTCCCTCCTCTGCTTACCGGCGCTCGGGCGTGAGGAACAGTCAGTCGCGGAGCAGGCGACGAGGGGAAAGGAGGCAAGCACGGCGCGGGGAAAGCCCACTGCGGTCGTAGAGACTTCGAGTCACTTGCGAAAGCTTCTTCAGACACTTCAGCCTTCCTTCAGCGAGAGCGAGCGATGTGTGAGAGCCAGAGAGGTGAGGAGGAGGGGGTTGGCCAGGACACGTCGCACTCGCTGGCTCAGACTGCTGCTTAAAGGACTCGCTACGACTCAGGAGCTCTCTACGACCCTCCCCACTCCGGCCAACCCTTTCCCAACGCCAGCTTCGCCCTTCCTCCTCCTCCCGACTCTCCTCGAGTCTCGGTCGACGCGGCGTACGACGCAGACGGTGTGCGGCTCGGACGGGTGCTGTCGTTGCAGCTGTTGAGATTCCTGGACACACCAGGTGAGTCTCTCGTGTCCCTCGTCGTTTCGAAAGTCTCCCTCCCCGCGTCATCTCTCATCAGCCGGAAGACGAGGGTCCAGCACGAACCCGCAGTGTGCGAAGTGGGTGCCGCCAGGCGTGTGCTGTGAAGTCGTCAAGACGACTGACTAGGCGTCACGACGTCCCGCCATGCTGACCTCCAGCTTCACCTCCCGCAGTTCCTCAGACGACCCGTCGCTCGCTCGTCTTTGCGCTCTACCCGTCTCCTGCCAGCCGACATGCACAAGTCGACAGGTTCTGGTGACGGCTTTTTTGCCGGAATCAAGGAAACCTTCATCCCCGGAAGCACTTCCTCGTCGCAACCGGCTCAGCAGTCCTCCTCGGCAAACGGCAGCGGGTCGTACCTCCCAAACCCGTCCAACCTCCTCGTAGACCTCGCTCCGCACCTCGTCGGCTCGTCGTCACGCTTGCTTCACCCGAGCAACATCTCCTCGCACCAGGCCTCCCTCACTTCTTCCCAATCTGCCTCGACTACCACTTCCCTCCGTCGCAAGATCTCGTTCATCCGAGCGGGACTTTCCATCGGTCGCCCGAACGCTCCTCTCCAATCATGGAGCGAGCTCGGCACCCAGCTCTACCTGCGCGACCGCGTTGACGAGCTCCTCCGCCTTCCCGTCCCTCCCGCACCCTTCAATCTCTCTTCCGCCTCGACCTCTGCCGCATCCGCACAGCAAGGCCAACTGACGCTCGAAGCGCCGCCACCTCGACCTGAAGACCCTGTTCCGCTCTTTCAGGGCTTTCGGGCGACGATCCCTGCGGCGCAGGCGTCCAAGACGGAGCGGCGACGGCGACGAGCGTTGCTGAGCGAGCGTGCGCTGGGTCTCGAAGGTGGCAAGCTCGGCTTAAAGGAGCGAGGAGACAAAGCGCGCGGGATGCTCGGCGGGGTGGGCGAGTTTGGCGAAGTCGAGCAGGACAACAGCTTGACGATGGGTCGACGGAGCAAGGGGCGACGAAAGACGCGCGGGCCGGTGGATGACGAGATCGCGGGTGCAGACTTGCAAAGTCGGGAGGATCTCGAAAAGGATGCGAAGGAGGTTGAGGGCGACATGGCGAACATTGCCGTCCGGCGGGCGTTGCTGAACGGGCAGATCAAGGACGTCGAGGCCAAGATTGCCGCGCTGGAGAAGGTGCGGGAGGACCTGCGGAAAGGATTGCTTGGCTTGCGGGAAGAGGAGCTGGAGCTGGAGGACGAGCGTGCGTCTCGTTTCACGTGTCTGCAGTCTCTCGCTTGACTGACTCTCGCACCTGTAGTCGAAGGTATCGAGACTCGCCTCGCACGCTTGCCGCTCAACGCCTCCGTCCCCTCCGTTCCATCGACGGCTGCGAACGGCCGTGCTCGCCCCGAGCCTGCCGTCGCGCCGCTTCTTCCGACTTCCTCGTCGCGGCGACGAAAAGGTCCTGCTTTCTTGCCCAGCGAGCACGACGAGTTGCCGACGAACGTTGCGTTCATGGTGCGTCGCCCAGGCTCGCATAGCCAGTCCTCGCGACTGACCTTTCCTCCTGCAGACACTCTCTGGCCATCTCTCGCCCATCCTCGCCCTCGACTTTACCGAACCTTACGGCACACTTGTCTCCTCTTCCTCCGATTCGTCCGTTCGGCTCTGGGACCTTACGACGGGCACCGAGACCGGCTTCCTTAAGGGCCACGACGGTCTCGTCAAGGCTCTGCAGGTCGAGGGCAGCGTGTGCGTCACCGGAGGCGAGGAAGGCGGGATCCGCGTTTGGGACCTCGATAAGGCGGAGGAGATGTTCTACTCGGGCACGTTACCGACCGCATCGCTGGCGAGGTCGATGATGGCGGAGGAGGACGTCTTCGGCCCGACTGCGACTGTTGGCGCTGGTGGACTCGTCAACGGTGTGCCGGCGGAGGACGACGGCGTCCTGCGCGAGTCTTCGAGTGTGCGAGACGGCGTTGAGGCGAACACTGGACAGGAGCAGAACGGTCCTTGCGTGCGACACCTGCAGGGGCACACGAAGGCTGTCACGAGCCTGTTCTTTGACGGCTCCACCCTCGTCACTGGTTCTTCCGACTCGACCCTGCGCCAATGGGACCTCACGACCGGTCAATGCGTCCAGACGATGGACATCCTGTGGGCTATCTCGAACCCCCTCCCTTCCTCCTCGATCTCCTACCCCGCCTCCTCCTACTCCCACTCCAGCACCGACCCCTTCGCCTCGGCTTTCGCTCAGCCTCCCGCAACGCTCGGCTCGCCACCTGTCACGCCTCGCAAGCAGTATGCCGCCTCGCTTCGCCGCCAGTCATCGCTCTTCGAGAGCCCCGGCGCGATGGCTGCGCCGACTACTGCGACGTATGCCGACGGAAGCTGGGAGCTCTATGACGACTTCGTCGGCGGGGTCATGTTCTGGGGCTATGCGCTGGCTAGCGGGACAAGGGACGGATGTGTCCGGCTTTGGGATAGTGCGTTCGTCCTTCGCGTCTTTGCGCGGCCGTCGCTGACATCTCGCCTCGCGCAGTGCGTACCGGTCAAGCACACCGCACGCTCGTCGGCCACACTGGTCCTGTCACCTGCCTTCAATTTGACGAGTACCATCTTGTCAGCGGCAGTCTCGACCGCACCATTCGGGTGAGTGGACCTTCGATTCGCTCAAGCTGGAAGCACAAGCTGACAAGCTTTCCGCGCAGATCTGGGACCTCCGCACGGGCGCCATCTCTGACACGCTCCGCTACGACCACGCCGTCACATCTCTCCAATTCGACAGCCGCAAAGTCGTCGCCGCAGCAGGCGAGAACGGCGTCAAGGTATACAACCGGACGACGATGGAGCACTCGTCGCTCATGCTCGGCGGTCACACGGCGCCAGCTGAGAAACTCAGGTTCATGGACAAGTACCTCGCGAGCGGTGGAAGGGACGCGACGGTCAAGATTTGGGCGTTGCAGTGAGGAGGAGAACGGTGGAAAGTGCACTTCGCAAGCTCGTACAGCATCACCTCGCAATTCTCGTGCAGCATCCGTCGTTCCCTTCGTTGAGAGGTCTATACGTTACAACAAGCACATAGAGAGCTACAGGCTAGATACAAGGGCGCCGAGGCTACGGGGCCATCAGCGGAGCGACGATCCGGTCCCAGTGCGCCTCCCAGCTCTCCCAGTCCTGCCCAGGCTCGTCGCCACCGTACTTGCAGTCCTTGATGCCGACGCGGAGGATGTCGATGTCGGACGGGAAGGGCATGGGGAACCCGAGGAGAAGGGTCTGCGGGAGTGGCCAAATTCAGCGAGTTGTGCGAGCGAAGTGAGCGCAAGACACGCACCATGAGCTCATCAGCGAGATCTTCCGCCGTCTTGAACGTCCGGCCGTTCTTGCCGTCCTTTACGAGTTCGCCGAGGCAGGGAAAGTCGAGCGCGAGGACGGGCAGGCCGCAACCGAACATGTCGACAACCTTCATCGGAAGGTCGATCCCGCTCGTGCTCGTGTGGAGCGAGACGCCGAGATCAGCGGAACCTGAAAGCGCTCCTGTTAGCGGGTGACGCCCAGAGAAGGGAGGAAGTGCAACTTGCCTAGCAGCCTTGGGTAGTCCTCCCTCTCGAGCCACTCAGTCCTGACCCGTACCCAGTCCCACTTTCTCTCCAGCCGCTCAACCTCCACCTCAAACGCCTTCTTCCCCGCGCCCTTGCCTGTGACCAGCACCACAACCTTGGGCAACTTCCTCGCCGCCTTCTTGCCCGACAGCGGGATGACCTGTCCATGCGAGTCGCGCAGCCCTCCCTCGCCGGCCGCAAACTTCCTTGCCGCTACTTCATACAGCTCCAGCGCGCGCAAGAGGATCGAGAAGTCTTCGTCGGCGGTCCAGGAGGTGGAAGAGACGAGGAGGGCGGGGCGGTCGGGGCGAAGAGCGCCGGCTGAGGTGGTGAAGAGCGTCGAGTCAGGCTCAAAGGCGGGCTCCCAGTCGCTCAGGCTGTTAAGGGAGGGGAGGCGAGAGAAGAGCTGCCGAAGCGACGGGTCAGACGCGGCTCATGAAGCGAGGGCTTAGAAACGCACGTTGTGAGCCTCGTGCTCTTCGAGGCGGCGGAAAGAGGCGGGTGGTCGGTCATGAAAGGTGACAACCCGGCCTCTGCGGGGAAAAGGTGAGCGAGAGCTGCAAGAATCCGCATAAGCGAAGCGCACCTCAGATTCGCCTCCTTGATCAGCTCGTGCTTCATCGCATCCGAGACCGTGAGGTGTGCGTATGCGAGACGTCCGAAGAGCAGTTCCAGGCTGTGGGAGACTGAAGTGTCAGAGCCGCATAAGCGAAAAGGTCGGGTTTCGCGCACAACTTGGCGAAGAGGACGACTGGGTGACGTTTCCCTAGCCTGAGTGCGAGGACCGAGTAGCCCGTGTTGTGCCAGTCGATGATAACCTTGCTGCCGCGAAGGAACGCTGCGAGCTTGACCACGATGAGAGTCGGGATGGCAGGCGGGTTCTGCGTGGATGAGCGATGTCAGCGAGGAAGCCCATCGAGCTTCGACTGACTAGCGCACCTGAACAAAGAGGAAAGCCGGAGCAATCTGGATCGAGACGAGCGCACGCAAGAGGTCCCAGGCGCCGACGATGACCTTGAGCGGGAGGCAGAGGAGGAAGAGCGGGCGAGGAAGGCCGGTAACCCAGCCGAGCGGGGTCGGGAGGTAGACGAAGCGGATGTGCGGGTTCTCTGTGAGGTGTTTCGGCGGCGCAGACCCTGCGAACGAGCGAGTTCATCGGGATGAGCGTGGGAGAGGGAGGTCAACACAGCCTCATGGGGCTCGATAGAGGCAAACGCACCTCTGTAGGCGACGATGTGGGTCGTGTAGCCATTCCTCGCGAGACTTTCTGCGTGGTACATCATGCGCGGACTCCGCCCGATGTCGCCGAGGACGACGAGCGCGACAGATTTCGGGACGAGGGAAGGGCGGGTACTCTGGATGCGGCGGAAAAGGACGAGCAGCGAGATGCCGCCTGCGAGCGTCGACAGCAGTGTCTCGATGCCCCACATCGCTCAAAGCAAGCTCTCGAGCGAGTGAGAGTCAGTGGTCGAGTCCAACTTCGCCTCTTCCTCATCAGCCAAACACACCAGACTCGACAATGTGAGCTGCAGGGCCTCTTTCGGCTGCTAGGTCATCTTTTTGGAGTCTCCCACTGAATCCATATGTGTCCGCAACGCACGACCGCCCGTCGCCGCTCTTCCCTCACTGTTTCTCCCTCCGTCATCAATCGTCGACCCGCCGACCCACACACAGGCTGACGAGGCTCGCTGTGCACGCAGGTCTGCCGGGAAACAGCCTGGAACGCAGATCAAGCTCACCAACGTGTCGGTCGTGCGGCTGAAGAAGGGTGGGAAGCGGTTCGAGGTGCGTCTTCCTCTCGTTCCCTCTCTGCGGCGCCGTACCGCGCTCCGATCTTTCTGCGCCACGCCTGCTGACGCCAGTACCGTCTCCTGCGCAGGTCGCGACGTACAAGAACACGGTGCGGTCGTGGCGGAGCGGCGCACAGACGGATCTCTCGGAAGTCATCCAGATCGACAACGTCTTCACCAACGTCTCCAAGGGCGCCGTTGCCTCTGCGGACGAGCTACAAAAAGCATTCGGAACGACCGACCGAACGGAGATCATGATGCAGATCTTGAAGAAGGGCGAGTTGCAGGTCGGCGAGAAAGAGCGGGCGGTCGAGCTTGAGGAGTTGCGGAGGGAGATTTGCACGGAGGTTGCGGCGCGATGTGTCGACCCAAACACGCAGCGGCCGCACACGGTCGGCATGATCGAGAAGGCGATGAACGAGGTTGGCTACAACGTCAACGGCAGCAAGGCGGCAAAGGCGCAGGTGCGGCGCAGTCCTCTTCCCGCTTCCTTTCTTGTTCCAAGCTATCACGAATTCGACGTGGCTCAAGCGGAGAGACTGGTCTTTTGCGGACGGGACTCGTACTGAAGCTCTCGCTTCTCACTCCGGCAGGCTCTCGACTTGATCAAGGTCCTGCAAGCGAAGAAGACGCTCCCGATCGCGCGTGCGCAGATGCGTGTGCGGATAACGATGTCGTCGAAGGAGGGCAAGAAGATCAAGGAGAAGGTGCTGCCGTTGATTGCGAAGGTCGAGGAGGACGAGTGGTCGGACGAGTGGGAGCTGGTGCGTCTGCCTTGGCGTCTTCATTCGCTCTCAGTTTCCAGCGTTGACGAGCGTCTGGCCTGCGGCAGGTCGCCCTCATCGATCCGGGCTCGTTCCGCCTCATCGACGACCTGCTGCAGAAGGAGGTCAAGGGCGCGAAGAAGATCGAGACGATGTCGTTCTCGGCTGTCGAGGACGAGGCGAGGGTAGAGTAGACATGCTTGCTATGCCACAGTCACGAGAAGTACAGCAGCTCTGAGGAGACAGCGCGTCAAGCGTTGGATGGAGAGAAGGTCTCGAATGAAAGCGATTGCAGAAGCAGTGTAGAGGAAAGAAGAGTATGGCAACAAGAAGAACCGCAGCGGAACAGGATGGGGAAAGTTACGAGCAAGGGGACCTATGGCGACGGCGCAGATCGCTCGAGTCATGCGCAGGTTCATGAGCCGATGCGACAGATTGGACGGGAGATTGTGAAAGTGGCGCGTCGTCGTCGTCGGACGAGGGGAGCGTGTGTCGAGGTGTAAAGTTCCGACGCATCGCGATGTAGGCCTTGGCAGCGGTTGCTCCCAGCCAGCCCCATCTGTGTCGAGCGGAGTCGAAGAGATCGTAATGGACTGTCAGGACGTCATGTCAGGTCAGTCAGAAGCCGCCGCACGGGACTGGCGCGCGGTAACACACCGAGTTCATCTTTGACGCTGATTGTCGAGCCGTCGTCGAGGTGGATCAGGTCTGCCTCCTCAAGCGACTTCGGTTTCAGCGCGATGCTCTCATAGACCGCCGACGAAGCGACCGGCTCGTTGCGTCGCATCTGGATGCAGTCGCGCCGCAGAAGGGCAGGAACTGTGGAGGCGAATGATCAGTTCGGAGTTGGAACGAGCTCGGTGTTCCGCACGTACCAGCAAAGTTGAAATGCTTGTCGAAGACATAGTCAGGTCGATCGCGCAAAGCCTCGGTTGCGTCGAACGGATAGTACGCCGTCGCCTCGCCCAACAGCTCGATGAATTCGTCCGCCATACGCTCAATCCCGGGACACTTGCGATAGACCTCCTCGAATTCACTGTACCACTCGCTGCTCTGGACGTTGAGGAGCATGCACATCATGGTGAGGTGACGCCGTGGGTAGATGGGTTTTTGGAAGGGGGGCTCGGGGACCAGGCGGAGGTGCAGAGGTGTCGACATGGAGTGTTGTGCAACCCAGAGCGATTCAAGGCTTCAGTGCTGGCGGGATCACGAGAGTCGGAAGACTAGGCGATGGTAAGCGGCGAGCTGACAGTCGTCGGCGTTGGCAGGGAAGAAGCGATCGGGATTCTTGAGGGTGAGGAGGCGTATGAGACGAGTCTCAGCGCGACAAGCGAAACTCGGCTTCGAGCGTCGCCCTTACGAGGGGGGGAAAGAGGAGGCTTTGTGTGGGAGCCAAGGGGTGTGAATGATGAGAATCCCCGCAATTGTAGTCGCTGAGGCCGCCTTGTAATCCCTGGCCGTCAGGACACTCCCTGGCAGCCGTTCTTCGGCACAGATGTACAGAAGTGATGGGAATTCTCGCCTTGGCACAGCAAGCGAAGGCCCTGGTGCACAGGGAGAGCCAGGAAAGCGACTTGTGCTTTCGCCAATGGGCGCGAAGGGGGTCTCCCGCTCGCCTCGTCGCTTCGTTCGGCGCAAGGAGCGAGACTCGGGTCTTTCCAGCTGCTGTGAACCCCTTGCAATCGCGACAAGACCCCACGAGCTGCTGTAGAGCGCCAGCCAGCCTCACCTGGCAGAAGGGGCCTGAGCCACCTCTCGAACCGGCGATTGTGAGACTTTGCACCTGTTGGTGGGAGCTGTGTGAAGGGGGCGCTCGCCGAAAAGGGCGGTCCGAGATGGAGAGGAAAGCGTCAAAGCGGTCGAGAATATGCTCAGATGGTGTCGCCCTGCCCGCACAAGGCCTCACAGCCGCAAGCGAGGTTGGGGAGATGAGGCGTAGAAGCGGGTGTACAGGCGCGAGGTGGGCCTCGCGGAGGCTAGTCGAGCTGTGACCACGTCCAGAGAGTGCGAACAAGCCGGTGCAGGAGCAGCCGGCTGACCTGGCGCGGTGAGCGTGAACTGTCAACCGCAAAGAGCTGAGGCGATGAGAGCAGAAGGGGAAGGGCGGCGGTATGAAGCATGCGCCGAACGAACGTGTCTTTCTACCATCCACGAGCCTAGCTTGACATAAACAAACGAGCCCGCGGAGGAGGAAACTGCCACACATCGATACAGACGTTGCAATTGCAGCCTGAAAGGTTCCGCCTCGCGCGCTCTCTTACTCAGAGCTGCGTGTAGTTGGCGGGGAACTGCCCCTCCTGTCCGTTGAGCCGCCCGGTCCACCAGTCCTGGTCCGACTCGGTGCGCTTGACGATCTCGATCCTGTCGCCCGCCTGGAACGACAAGTCGCCGCCGGCCTGTGCGAGAGTCACGGGTTAGCACGGGAGCTAGAGCGAGTCGGTGATAGACGAGAACGCACCTGCGCGGTATAGTCGTACAGCGCCGTGACGTACTCCTTCTTCGCCGCCGCGCCGGGTCGACCAGGCGGAGGAGGCGGCGGCGGCCTCTTGCCCGCCAAGCCGGGGCTGACGGCGGGTGGCGAGTACGCGGGAGGAGCAGCGTCGCTCGCGCCAGGTCGAGCAAAGGAGGAAGAGGTGCCGCTGCGGCCGAGGGAGGAGGAGGAGTAGGTCGAGCTGGCGCGGTGAAGCGAGCCGGTCTCGGAGCCAGAGTTGGCGCGGTGCTGCGACATGAACTTGGCTGCATCATCGAGACGAGAGTCAGTCAACGAAGGAGGACGGGCAGAGTGAGGGGACGAACCGGTCGAAGTGAATCGCTTGGTGATGCTCAAAGCCTCGATCCGCTCGGGCACATCACCCATGCGCTCGTAGTGCATCGTCTCGAGGCCGTCAGTCGCGAGAGCGTCGGCGCCGTACGTCGAAGTCGCGAAAGCCTGCATCTTCTCGAGAAGGGTGTCTGTGGGCGAAGAGCACTTGTCAGGAAGGCCCGTACCGTTGAGCAAATCCGTCACGCACAGAGGATGCCAATCTCGATGTAGTAGAAAGTCTGGAAGATGGGCGAGATGAGGCTCGTCGAGAGCGCGATGAAGTGCGGAATCTCCGCCTTGAGCATGCTGCGAGAGGATGGGCAAGGTCAGCGGCGGGCGAAAGTAGACGAGCAACCTCTGCGCACTTATTGTAGTGCTCATACTCCTGCGTCGCAATTTCGAGTTCCTGCTCGTACTTGAAGAGGTTCTTCTCGTCCGAAAGCGACTTCTCCTTCTTGTCCTTCAGCTTGTTGTAGGAGTTGTTGTGGCGGTCGTAGTCGACGAGCTGTGCGTGCGAGGCGTAAATCGATCGGTCAAGCGGGGGAGACCGGCGAAACGCACCTTGTGCTCGCGCTTCGTGATAGTCTTGCGAATCTTCTTAAGCAGCTCCTGCATGGGCGACCCCTTGCTCAGCAGATTGACGATAAGCAGCGCGACAGCGCAACGCACCTGGTACTCTTTGAGAGGGGCCGTGACCCTCGCGTCAACCAGCTCGAGTTCAGGCTGGATCGCATCGCGCAACTCGGCCATGAGCTCGTGGTAGTGGTCGATGTTGCGCAGGGTCGTCTCGGCCTCGGGGTGGCGGGCGGTGAGCGAGCCTTCGTCGACGAGCGGGTTGAAGAGGGTCGAGAAGGCCGTTGCGAAGCCGGCGCCGGACGTGAGCATGCCTGCGGGAGAGGTCAGTCGGGAAAGCGTTGGAGCTGAACTGGACGGACGTACTAGCGACGCTGTCGCGGAAGCTGCTCGAGTCCTTGACAAGCTTTGCGGTGTACTCTGCGAGACGAACAGGTCAGCAACGAAGTGGTCATACGAGCGAAGGCGGAAACACACCTTCGAGACCGCTGAACTTCCTGACAAGCTCGTTCGTCTCGGCATCGACGCTCTGTTTGCCCATCCCAACCTTACTTCCGATCATGTGCGGCGCTGCGGAGGGTACGGCAAGGTCAGTATGTACGCCCGCCAAGGGAGTGCGCAGTGTCATCCATCCCTCCAAGTCCGCCTCGACGCTCTCGCAGCCGCCCAGCGATCGTCCCAGCGTCTTCGAGGCCCCTAGACACTCAACTGGTCGCCGACCGAAGCCCTCAGGCGGCGTGATCGCAGAGAACCACCACCGTCCCTTCGGGAGGCGGTGGAGGGTCGGTATAAGGAGTGGGAAGGGTTGGCAAGCCTAGGGAGGACGACTGACCGCGCGCGAAAGCCTTTCCGATTCCCTTCATCGTGTCAGCGTCTCAAGCGAGTCGAGTCGAGCGAGGTGTCGAGGGCAACTCCGTCGTCTGCCTCCCCCACTTCATCACCGCGAGCGAACTCGTCCTCATACGGCTTGCTGGGGCCCTCCAGCTATCTGCAGAGGCTTTTACATCTTACGGGACCATATCGAACCAAGGACGCGGCTCCCTTGCGCTGTTCTCCGCTCTCTCGACATCCCTCCTCTCCCGCCTCGTCCAGCGTTGGCGTGTCACTCTCTCTCACGTCAGATGGCGGCAGTCGACTTGTCTGACCTATCAGTATTGTCTACCTCACCGAATGGCGCCGACTCGACACCTCGGCGGTCAAATACGCCCGCTCCTCCTCCTCGACTCCGCCTCGAAGACCAGCACTTCTGCGTGCTAGGCGGTGGAACAGGATGCAATGCGGTCCTTGGAGCATTCAATGGATCGATGGTGTCGTACTGCTTGCCGGTATCGGACGACGGAGGAAGCAGTAGCGAGATTCAGCGGGTCCTGGGTGCATCCACTCCCACGTCTCGTGCCGGTTCTCCGCTGACGCCGCTCGTGCTAACTTCGCAGGCGGTCCAGCACTAGGCGACATCCGCTCACGTCTCATCCGCCTTATCCCACCAAGTCCCGCCGGCTCCCCTCTCGACTGCATTCGCCGCTTACTCGAGTATCGGCTACCGGGCGGCGAGGGCACGTCTCATTCAGCTGTCAAACAGGAGTGGGGAGACATTGTCGAGGGAACGCACAGGCTATGGCGGGTGAGTCGAGACGTTTGCGGCGACTTTTCGTGTCGGGCGGAAGCTCCGTTTCGCTAGTTCGCCCGATCTCAGTCTCTTCACCGGTCGTACTCACCCTTCTCCGCGTTGGATGACAGGGTATCCCAGGCGACCGGAAGGAGACGATCCGCTCGTTCCTCGTCTACCTCCAGAACGCCATCCTCAAGAAGGCGCAGCGAGCGAGTCTTCCGTCACTTCCTTGCCAGCGCGAAATACTTACAGTCAGCCTCGAGTAGGGCTTCAACTTCAAGAAGGCCTCGATCGGCAACTTATTCCTCAGCGGAGCGTCCCTCTTCCTCGGCTCCGTACGTTCAAGTCCTTCTACAGTTGGAAGCGCTGTCTGCTCACCTCGAGAGACACAGCCTGACCTACTTTCGCACTCCACAGGTTCCCTCGGCCATTTTCCTCTTCGTCTCGGTGACGGGCATCTCGCAAGACTCGATCCGCGTCATTCCCGTCATCAACACAAGCTCGACGGTCACTATCGCTGCCGAACTCGAAGACGGCTCGATCATCGCCGGTCAGAGCGAGATCTCGCATCCGTGTGGACCTGACAATGCTCTCTCGACGAAGGAGACTGTCGGAGGAGCGGGCCTGCGAGCGGAAGCGGTCTTTCCCCTCACCCGCGCAACGACACCTTCTTTCCCCGAACCGCCAGTACTCGGCGCAGAAGAAGACGAGGACCACGCGCCCCTACCGCTATCACCGGAATTCACCCTCTCTGTCTCGCCCGATGCCGACATCATCTCTCCCTCGCCACTGTCGCCTATCGCAACCCGCTCGCGGAACCTCGAGTTCACGAAAGACGCCTCCGAGATCCCACCTCTTCCCTCTCGTATCCGCCGGATCTTCTACCTCTCGACTCACGGCCTGGAGATTCACCCCCGGCCAAACTCGACCTTCCTCCAATCCCTCCGCGACGCCTCAATCCTCGTCTATGCACCTGGCTCGCTCTACACCTCCATCGTCCCATGTCTCGCACTCAAGCCAGTCGGAGAACTCGTTGCGCGGGGAAACATCGCCAAAAAGGTCCTGTTGCTCAATGCGACGGACGACCGCGAGACGCCTGACTACGATGCCGTGGACTACGTGTGGGCGTTGGCAGAGACATGTGGCAGGAGCTTTGCGGAAGGGCAGAGGCAGTGCGAGCCAAAGGACGTCGTTACGCATCTGGTTTACCTGCGGAACGGCAAGGTCGAGGTCGACGAGGGTGTCTTGCGGGTGTGTTCGCTCCCTTCTACTCTTTCGTAGAACCTCGCTTAACTCTTTCACGCCTACAGTCCCTGGACATCCAGCCTGTCGCGGTCGGACCGACTCAGGACGGCCTCTTCGACGACGAGGTGGTCAAGGAGGCTCTCGCGCGGATCATGGCGGCGTAGAATGCTCTCAGCGTGCTCAATGAACACTGTGCATTGCCTTGCCTGTGTTCTGCCTTCTTCACTGCTCGTCGCTTGCTCCCCCTGTCGCTCACCGAGCCTCTTTCGGTCTTCGACGTCGCTGTGCTCCTCACTTTCGGTTGTTGAAACGGGCTGCCTCGTGCTGCTGCTGTCTAGTCGCTGCATCCGCCCGCCGACACCTTCCAGCGTCCGCGCCAGCACCCTCACACTCCCCATCTCTCGCAGCTCCTCAACCGACGAGAGACCCGCAGCCATCCTTCCACCCGCTCGTACAGCTCGCCCTGCCCGCCATGACACGGCTAGCATCGCTCGCCACCGCCCTCAGTCTCACCTGCGCCTTCTTCGCCTCCCCCGCCGCCGCGCAGTCCTCTTCCGCTTCCTCCTCCTCCACCCCGTCATCCTCGTCTCTCGCCGGTTCGTCGACCTCGAGCGCATCGGCAGCTGCAGCAACAGCATCAGGAGCAGCTAATGCGACGAGCGTCGTGACCGTCGAGGGACTGGTACCGGCGTTCGCGACCGGATCGTCGTCTTCGATGAACTCGACGATCCAAACCGGATGGAGCACGGATGATGCACGAGGGACGATGAAGTGCGTTGCGAGGCAGAACGTGTCGCCTGCAAAGAGCGGATTGCTGACCATCGGGATCTCCGTGCGCAGGGAAGGGTTGACTTTGCTGCAGAACTCGACGGGAACGGCGGAGAATCGGACCGTTTATGTGCGTGGAAGCCGTACCAACGTGCACAGTATGGCTGGGAGGCTGACAGTCTCCCGTGTCCGCAGGGCGTGCTTCTCTACTTCAACGAGACCACCGCGAACCAGAACTTCACCTCGACCCAGATCCCTTGGATCGCCTACATCTCCTGCGACGACGCCATGCAGAATTACACGATGCCTGCGAACAGCTCGATTCCGGCGGCGACGAACGGAACGGTCTCTGCGGGCGGCAACTCGACGCAGACGGTAAGCGTGCTGCAGCAGGCGGAGCAGCTAGGCGCGAAGGGTATTGTGCTCTACTCGACTCGCGAGCAGGTGCGCCAGCGTCTCATCGTACTCCAATCTTTGCACGCTGATTGACAGAAGCTGCATCCTGGGCCGCAGTCCTGCATGCTCAACTACACGATGCTCGCTGGCAGTATGAACGCAACCAACGCAACTCTCACCAACTCGACCATGGCCAACTCTACGATGGCCAACTCGACGATGGCAGCGGGCGGAAACTTGAACGGCTCGATCCCGATCTTTTCGGCTACCTCGCAGCGAGTCGCTCAGATCATCATCAGCCAGTTCTCGTGAGTCTCGCGCCCTCCTGCACTCCCATGCGCTTACGGATCTGCCTCGCACCCCAGCAACGTCGACCCGAATCATCGCTACTTCAACTCGAGCGCCCTCTCTGCCGCAACCGCGAATCTGACCGCCGTGATCCCGACGAACGGCTCAGTCAACCTCAATGTCCCTACCAACTTTGTGCTCGCCCAGATTGTCCCCTCGTACTCGGCCAACGACTCGTCGAACGGCGTCGTCGCGACTTTGAGCCGAGCCCAACCGGCGCCTACGGACTCGACCACGTCTCGAAGCGCGAGTGGCAGCGCGCCGTCGCAGTCTGCGAGTGGAGGGCCGAGTAGCGGAGTTGCGAAGCGTGATGGCGGGCGGAGCAAGGTCTCGCTTGCCGCAACTGGCTTCCTTGTCGGCGGATTGTTGGGAGGCGTGGGACTGCTACTCTAGACCGGGTCCCTCGACGAGGAGCCTCAGCCCCTGTACATACGCTCCGACGCACCCGCAATAGACACTTGTTCGCCGGACACCTCTGACGGAGGAACACCGACGTCGCCCGTCATTTGCCTTTCATTCCTGCTCCCGCTCGTGGGCTCCGCTCCGGCGACGTTAGCGACGGACAAATACCCTCAACCTTGACGCGGGAGATGCGGGAGACGATGGGCGGGCGGAGAGGCGGGGGCTGGCCAAGGTTTGCGCGACATGCAACGAACAAACGGACGACCGCACCTGCCTCATGCGCGACCCCTTGCTCTCGATTGCACTTCATTGTGCTAGTCAGGCACGACTCTCAACCTTGTCTAGTGCCAGGGCATCATGGATCGGGTTGCTCTGTTCCTCGCCTCGTGCTCGCCGCAGGGTCTCGCCTGCTTCGAACCTTGTTCCGGTCCATTCCTCGCTTCGTGGGCCGCTCGTCAGGCGTCGACCTACCTGGCTGGCGGGTCGCATACGGGTGCCGGACGCCCTCGAGGACCTTGGAGATGGCGGCGCCGCCGTCTGCAGCGGAGTCCGGACGAGGAAGGGCTTCTCCCGCTGCGCGCTTCTCTGCTGCTGTTCGGTCGGGTACAGAGTGATCGACTGCGCTGCCTCGTGCAATCTGCGCATCATTCCCTTCACAGGCACGCGGGCGAGCGACGATTTCGCGACCCCAGCGACTGACCCTCGCCTGAGCAATTGCCGCCTCGCCCTCGCGTTCCTCGCACGCAGCCCGCATCGGGTGACCCTCGGCCGTCCTTCCTTCTCTTGCCGTTCTGCTTCCCGCTCTCTCTTGCTCCCAACGCTCACTCATCTTTCCTGCACGCCGCCCGTCCACCGCCCACGCCCGCTCAGCTCGCCTGCGTCGTTCATCTGTCCGTCTGCAGAGGAGCGCAATCGACTCCTGCCCGAACTTCGTTCTCCGAGTCTCGCGACCGTCGCCCGTCGCTCGTCGCCTGCCGTCCGCCTCCTCTCCCTCCACCCCTCCTCATTCGTACAGGAGACAGTAGCGCACTCGCGCCTCTTCAGCTCTCCTGTGCGACGCAACTACCGTCGGTCGAACGTCAACGTCGGATCGAGTCGTCGTTCCCTTCCTTTCCCTCCCAAACGTCGCCTCTCGCCTGCCTTCACCTCTTCCCACGATTGAAATGCGCGACCCTCGGCTTTCCTCGCCCTCGCCTCAGCGCGTCCATCAAGACGTCTTCGAGTACGCCCCGCACGACTCGATGCCGTCGACTTCCCATGCCCCATTCCCCGTCGCACACCCGCACGCACCGACGACCGAGTCCTTCCTCTCCAACCAGCCTCACTTCTCCAGCAGTTCATCTCGCTCAACTCGCAACGAGCAGGTGCAGTGGATGCACTCGCAGCGACCGGCGCAGCCTCACCCTCGGAGCGACCAATACTCGTCGCGAGAACAGTACCTGCAGCAGCCGGCAAGACCGCAACAGCCTGCGACAATCCCCATCCACCGAGTCTACGTTCTTCGATGCGCAACCTGCGACACCTTTCTGTCAGACCGAGGGATGCGGGTGAGTGTGCCGTTGTCACATTCCAGCGAAAGAAGACGAGTTGACCGGGTCCTCATCTTTTCTGCAGGCCGTCCTCCTCCTCAAGCCTCACATCGTCCTATTCTCCACCGACGCCGCGCCTGCGAACTCGGAGACGTTCTGGCCTGGCGAGCTCGGCGAGGAGGAGCATGTTGAGCGGACGTGCAGCTGCTTGACGAGCTCCATCAACTGCCACGGTTGCGGCAAGACCGTCGGATGTGCGTCAGCTTCTGCACATTCTGTTGTCTCCAGCTGCTGACACGTCGCTTCTCCGTGATGCCAGACCACATCGTTTCGCCCTGCGCCAAGTGCACTGTGAGTCTACCTGCCGCGCTTGCTCTCTCCGCTGTCGCTGACAAAGTTCCCCATGCAGGCGTCGGTCCAGAAGCATCAGCGAACGGCGAATCACCACCGATATGTCTTCCACCACAACGAGGTGACTTCGCGCGAACGAATGTACTTCCCTGACGAAAGAGGCGTCAACAACCCCTTCGTCGCCCGGTCTTCCGCGCTAGTGGCGACCTCGTCACCGAACCGACACTGTCGCAGCGCTGGAGAAGAGGCTGCCGACGCCGCCTCGTCCGCACGCTCGCGACACGGCGAACGCCTTCTCAAGGCGGGCGACACGCTTTACTGGCACCTGCTCATCCCTGGCGGAGAGCGGTGCCAGAGCATCGACCCTCGGACACGAGAGCCGGTTTGGAGCGAGAACGTCGGACGTTGAGGCGACGAGATGACGCCCGTTCTTCCATTCGCCCCAGCGCTTCCCGCCTTTCGCCTTGTCCAACTTCCTGTATCGCCTGCTCATGTCCATCACACGTTGTTAAGTATACACGCAACCCGCATCGGCTGTCCTTACCCTTTCCCTTGCCTCCTTGATATCCTTTTCCCTTCGTTCGCTCTTCCCCTTCGCATGCATTCTTCTCGTCCTTCCCGATTCTTGCCATCCGTACCGTCTAATCTGCATTCCAGCCATCTCCTTATTGACCTCGCTTGATACACGCTCATACGCACTTCGCCGTTCGCGAAGAGGAACTGAAGACTCTGCCGCCCGCCGTCTTCGCTTCGTTCTGGTCTCTGGGAACTCCAAGTGGACGGCTCGAAGTGTACAATGCGAACAACATGGGTAGAACCGCAAAGCAAGCTGGTCGACAGGCGGACGCTTCCTCAGCGCGACGGACAAGCCTCTTGCTTTCTTTCGACGCGCTCTCTCCCGCTATCAACGCTCGCTGGACCGGTGCTTGCATATCTGACGGCTCGCTTCCATGGACGCCGACGACCCGCCTATCGGAGATAGCCTCGCGGAGGGCGCCATCACCATTGTCGAAGGGACCTGGCAGCCTCTCATCGAACCGGTTCACGGCATCGTCCGTGCCTCGTTCTTGCCATTGACGAGGCCGCAGACGGTGGTGTATGCGGTGGCAGAGTACAGGGAGGAGCTGAACCCTCACCAGGTGTGTGTGAGCCCTTTCATCAGTTTGACGAGGAGGAAGTGGGGGAGGTATGGCTTCGACAAGGGCGTTCGCGAGCCTGGGACAGTCTCAAGCAGCTATTAGCAGCCTGTTGGAAGACGTCAGCCCACTTTGCGGCCGGAGAGTCGGGGGGCGGTCGGTTCTTCTCCTCGAGGTCGTGAAGTTGGGGCGATGTTGCGACGTGAGGCGTTCAATCTGGCTAATGTCCTACGCACAGGTCCCACTCGAGGTCGGCGACGAGGTCTACATCGTCGAGGTCTTCCATTCTTCTTCGCCCTTGCCGAAAGACGTTCGATGGTACCGCGGATACGTCCTCTGCACCTCGTCCCGTCAGGTCGATCCGTACGCCCTAGCAGCATCTTCTCACCCTCCGTTCCGTACGGACGATCCGAACGCCATCCTCGGCATCTTTCCCGCCGCTCACATCGCCTTGCAAGATGATGTCGTGGGCGAAATCGCACCGCCAGATAGTCACGACAAGCCGAACGGCACTTCTCGTACGTCGGAGCTCGAGAGGACTGCGTCAAGGCGACGTAATGGCGGGATGCGGATGGAGTCGCTACAAGAGGAGGAGGAGCCGGAGGACGCCGACGGGCGAGCTGATGGACAACGACGACACCAGGCGCCAAACGGGTCAACTCTGCCAGCTTCGCCGAGAAAGCGGAGCCGCAACCGCGCTTCCATCACTTCGCTCAGCTCTGTCGGCGGATCGTTCCAATCAGCCCGACTGAGCCGGCTTGGCCTGGCTTCACCCGGTACAGACGAGCGATCATCACCTCCGCTTCCCAGTCTCAAGTGCGGCGACGAGACGAGCAGCGGACTCGACGAGCCCCTCATCGACGAGATCGCCTGTGCCCTCCGCGAGTGGCAGAACCTGATGCACACCCACCTCGTTCGCGGAGACTACATGCTCTTCGAAACCGTCGCCGAGCACTTTGACGCTCTCCATGCCATGCGACAACAACTCTTGTCGAAATCGCTCGGCAGTGGCGACGCTGCTCGTCTGCGGCGGGAGGCTGTGGCTCATCTCGTCGCCGGAAACGCTGCGCAAGGGCTCGACATCGTCGTGCGGCATCCGCATTCGGGTGCATTGGTGAAGACGAACATCGAGGGAGACGTTGACGAGAAGGCTTGGATGACGGTCCCAGAGCTCTGTGAGCATGACCCTCATTGGCAGGCCTAAGCTGCGTCACTGACCCGACTCCGCTGCAGACAAGGAACAAGTCGCCCTCGCCTACTCATCCTCAGCCCCTTCGCAGTCTCAGACCCATGTGTCGTCTATCCGCCTCGACTTCCAAGGTCTTGTCGGCGGCGACCTTGCCTCGCCAGGCGAGACCCTCGAGCTGTACTTCTCGCTGTTCAGCAAGGTCGAATCGCGGTACGTGACGGAGGAGGCGTGCATCCTCATCGACCACGAGGGAACGCTCGCTGGCAACGAGACGAGGCAGACAGTCTTCCGCGACCTCACCAAGAACGACATGCAGAGCGAAGTGTATCTCGTTTGCCGCATCATCCGCAACGGCTTCTACAGGTCGTCGGGCAGCATCAGCAACGCCAGTGCGCCACCCAGGTCGGCGTTGCGGAACGGCCTGTCGCTCGCCTCGTCGCGCCACTCCGCCCGTTCCGACGCAGCCTCGCTGGACTCGGCGCCCTCGCCGGCCACCCTCGACGTCTCCCCCGCGCCCGAGACCATGCTGCACCGTGACGATGCCGGTCACAAGTCTTGCCGCCGTCCCGTCGGAGCAGCCGTCGCGGAGCTGGCGGCAGTCGCAGCGCGAAAGTCGCCCATCGCCGTCCCAATCTTCGTTCCTGTCGACGAAGGCACGTTTTCGACCCTCCACGAAGACCTCATCCACAGCCGCACGAGACGATTCGAACAAACGCCCAATGCCCAGCACATCACGGTCGAGATCGAGTACCTATCGCCGGACAACGATAAACGCGACCTCGTCGAATGTTCCGTCACGCCCCGTCTGGACTTCCCCGACATCAGCTCGAAGGAGCAGCGGAACGACTTCTACGTCAAGCTCTGGAGCGGCGAGTTCCATCGGTCGGGCTCGGGAACCGCTACTGTCCGAAGTCTCGCACAGCTCGCAGCCGCTGGCGGTAGCGCAGGCAGCTTCGAGGTCTCGGCCGAAGCGAGGAGTCGGTACGGACAGCCGCTCGATAGAGCCCTCTCGCGAGGTGCGGGACAACAACCCGTTTCCGCCTTTGTCTCGACCGTCTACAAGGGTGCCGAAAAGCCTTCCTGGGGCGAGCTCTTCAAGGTCAGCCTCGCGCCGGAGGAGTTCGTCGACTCGCACCTTTTCCTCACCGTCCGCGACCGCAACTCGCGGAGCGATCTGCCTTTCGCCTTCGCCTTTCTTCCCTTCCTGCACGACGGGACGGCGGTCCAAGCGGACGGCACGCACTCTCTGGTTCTCTACAAGTACGACGAGGCCATTGCAAATCCTGCCTTCTACTTCCAAGTTCCCGCAAAACGCGACAGCGACTCCGAACCTCCGTCGATTCCGCCGAGCGTTTCCAAGACCCTCGTTCCGCTCAGGGACAGCATCAAGATTCGCACGTTCCTCGTCTCTACCGCCCTCTCGCAGGACGACGTCCTGCTGCGCCTGCTCCGATGGCACGAGACGCTCGTTCGTCAGCCCGACTCGATCAGCGAGACCTTGGTGCAGCTCCGCTTCTGTCCCGAGGCGGAGATTGCGAGGTTCCTCCCGTGCGTACCGCTTCCAATTGGATTTCGGTCGAAGAGCTCACTCTCCGCATTACACAGCGATGTTCTCGACGCGCTCTTCGCCCTGTTCGCCTCTGCGGCCAATACGACCGGTCACCTGGATCGCGCTGCTTACGAAGCCCTCATCTCGGTGCTCGGCATCGTGCACGACCGTCGCTTCACCGGGTTCGGCGAGGCGCTCGACGAGTACATCGCGCGGCACTTCAGCGAACCCAGTGCAGGCCGTCTCGTCTTGCGCACGCTGCAGAGCCTGCTACGACATCCCGAAGACCCCGCAGCGGCGTCCCTGTTGCGATCTAGCGTCAAGGTCTGGCGATGGCTTTTCGGGCTCGCCTTGCGGGCCCACGTGATCTCGCGGTCACAAGGCGATGACGGCACAGGCGACGCACAAGGGGCCTTCCGAAACGAGGTCGTCGGCCTACTCGCCGAAGTCAACACGCTCATGCGTACGACAAGGCCGGCATCCATCGTCGGAACGCAAACGCTTCTCATTCAGCATTTCGCCTCGATTCTCCCGCTTCTCACGTCAGTCTTCGGCGAAGAGGAGACCATCGAGGTCATCCTGTCCTTCATCGAGTCGACAGGCGAGCTGAAGGGGAAGGCGCTTGTCTGGCGGCTCCTGCTTCTGAACGAGGTGGTCCGCTCGTCCGCCTTCGCCTCGCCAGCTGCTCGTGCAGCATTCGTCCCAGGACTCGTCCGAGCTGTCAAAGCGTGTCTCGGCAGGTTCGACGAGCTCGCCATGTGCGCGCCAAACGCATCGCAGGTCGCCCGCGATACGGCCCGCATCGCTTGGGTCGAGGAACTCCGGCTCGCCACATCCGTCCTCGCCAGCGCAGTCGACGTCGTCCAGAAAGCCCTCGTCAGCCCGGACACCCGCTCGAACCGAACGCTCTCCGCGCAGGAGCAGGACAACGCGGAGTATCTCCTCTCCCTCGTGCCGCTGCTTCTGGACAGCCTTAACGAGTTCGAGAACCCCGTCAACACCGCCGCCATCGAGCGACAGCGCGCACCGGGCGCTGCTCTGCTCGACATACCGGTCACCTTCCCTTCGTCGTATCCTTTTTCCCTCGTCACACGTCCACCGACGACCGGCGCTGGCGCCGCACCCTCCGAGTCGGCGACTCGCCGATCCGTTCAGCCCGGTATTGGGGAAACCGTCTGCACGGTGCTCGCCCTCATCCACCTCGCATCGCTGCAGACTCTCATCGGTTGGTTCGATTCGCTGCGGGAGGTGGAGGGTCCCGACAACCTCGCCGAGCTGCTGAGCCAGCTCTGCCGCCTCGCGATGTCGACGATCGAGCATGACAGGTTGCCCGAAACCTGGCTCACCTTCGACTTGTTCGCCCACCGCACCGCTTTCAAGCTCGCCGAGGCTGTCGACGTCGTTGTCCGCCGACATTTCCTGCCGCTCGAAGACGCCGCTTTCTCGTTCCGGACCGTGCTGTGGGAGGACTACCTCGGCATGGTTCTCAGCCTCGTCTCGAGGCCTCAGCGCACCATCGAGAACTTCTCGCCGCAGAAGCGGTTAGTCCCGGCTTTCACCGCTTCGCAGGAGTCGCCGCTGATCGCTTCCATTCCCAGACGAGCGGTGTGGCAGCTGTCCGGCGATCTGCGAGCGGAGGGCGCTGCTCTCCTCGATCGCGCCTGGACGTCCCTCGCCCTCGTTGACGACCGTTTGCAGCCCTTGGTATTGACCTATGGCGGCTACCAAGTCCAGCTCGTGACTGTCCTGCTCGGCAAAGTACTCTCGACATGCCTCTCTCAGCACGATTCGCTTCGACGAGTCGGTACAACAACGCTTCGCGCAATGATCCTGTCCGAGGTGCGTAAGCGCACATTGAACCTCCTGCTCGTCCGTCACTGATGACAGCGCTGCAGTACGAGCTGAACGGCGAGCTCGACACCCTCGAAGCCGCCGCGATCGGCCACCTCGACTCGCTCTTCGGCGCCCGCGACCACGTCGACGCTGCAGCATCTCGCACGTTCTTCGTCGCCGAGTTGCGCCAGCTCTTCGGCGAGTGTGATCTCAAGGACGACCAGCGCACTCGCGTCACCGCCTTCCTCGAATCTGTCGACGCATTCCTCGAGCTGTTGCTGTCGGTCAAGACTTTGCCCGAGGGCGACGAGGTGCGTACACCTCTGTTCCCGAAAGTGAGCATTTGATGACCATTCACCTCGACAGTTCCAAGAGGACCGCATCGCCTCAACCCTTCGCCTTATGACGGTGAGCGCGATTCCCGATCGATTCTCTTTGCGGCGCTGAACTCGCTCGCTTCCTCCAGTTCATCCGCAGCATCGGCCGAACCGACATCTTCGTCCGCTACGTCCAGCGTCTCGTCGACTGTACGTCCACCGGTTCTTGTACTCCAGGCCTCGCTGACGACATGCCTCGATAGACCATCTCGCCGCCGCTAACTTCGTCGAGGCCGGCCTGACCCTTAAGCTGCACGCCGACCTCTACGACTGGAACAACACCGCGTCGCTCGACCCCGTGCAGGACCTCGACTCCCAGAAACAGACGGAGTTTGCGCGCCGAGAATTGCTCTTCCACCGCATCATCGACTACCTCACTCGCGGCAAGGCATGGGAGACGGCGATTGAGCTAGCGACCGAGCTCGAGAAGCAGTACGAGACCAAGACGTTCGACTATGTCAAGCTCGCCGGTGTCCTGCGCATCAAGGCGGACCTGTTTGCTAGCATTGCCAAGTCCGAGCGGCAGTTTGGGCGCGTTCAGCTCCTCTCGCTCATTCTGCTCTCGCTAATCTTCGCCTTGCACAGCTCCTACTTCCGCGTCGCCTACTATGGCAGCCACTGGCCCGCCTCGGTCGCCGGCAAGCAGTTCATCCACCGCGGCAGCGAGACCGAGACGCTCGGAACGTTCATCGAGCGCATGCTCAACAAGCATCCATCGTGCGTCAATCGCTAGGGCCGATCGCCTCTGTCACCTCACTGATGAGTGATGGGTGGTATCGTGCAGCGCGCAACTGCTTCGGACGAGCAGCATCCCCGGCGAGGAGATCCAGTACGGCGAGACGCAATACCTCCAGATTACTGCCGTCTCGCCCGAATACGATCGCTCGCACCCTCTCCTCCTTTCACAGGACGTCCCGCACTTCGCCAAAGTCTGGCATCTCCACCACGGGTCGACCTTCTCCTTCACTCGCCCCCTGGCCAAAGATGCGCAAGGCCGCAACCTCTCGACTAACGACTTCACCGCGCTATGGACGGAAAAGACGGTCTTGATTACTGAGGATGCGTTCCCGACTGTCCTCCCTCGCTCAGAGGTCGTCGAGATTCGCCTGATCGAGATTTCGCCTACTGAGAACGCCCTGGCGGATATCGCGACGAAGAGTGAGGAGCTCGAGGCGCTGGAGCGGAGGTACAAGGCTGTGATGCAGACGGCCGAGGAGGGGACGAAAGTCAACACGTGCGTCTTGCATTTCCTCCTAGCTCTCCTCCTCATCTGATCCGCCTCCTTGCGCAGCAACCCACTCTCAATGGCGCTCAACGGCGTGATCGATGCACCCGTCAACCAAGGCGTGCCGATGTACCGCCGCGCGTTCCTCGCGCCCGAAATTATCGCCAACTCGCCGCCTGCGCAAGTCGCGCTCGTCCGCCAGCTCGAGACAGCTATCGATGAGCTCGTGCGTTACTCGCTTCTTGATGTGTTGGAGGCAGTCTGACGGTCGTTTGCGGTGCAGGTCGTCACCGTTGCGAGGTGCTTGAAGTTGCATGCGCTGCTTTGCACGCCCGACATGCAAGCCTTCCACGAGACGCTTGAGAAGTGTGCGTCGACTCCTGCGCTCGTCCTCTCGTGCTTCAAGGCTGACGGTCGCCCGCCCGCGCAGTCTTCGAGAAGAACTTTGCGGCCGAGATCGCCCGTCTCCCCGAACCCGCCACCTACCAACCCGCCGGCTTTGCCGCCCTCTCGCCCGATACCGCCTCCGCACCTATCTTCATATCTACCGCAGCTCGGGCGTACGGCAGTATCTCGATCACCTCCCCTCGGTCCGCTACGTCGCCCCCAAGTTCGCGGAACAATTCCATTTCGGCGCAGGCGGTCGACGACCAGTGGTTGCGCGTCAAGAGTCCTGTCGCCTCATCTTCTCCCACGCCTGCGCCTGTAGATGTGCGCAAGGCGTCGAGCGTCGCGGCGTCGGACAAGGACAGGCCGTTCAGCCCGACTCGACCGCTCTCGCTCTTTTCGCGTCGGTCGCCCTCTCCTGTCGCTGAGCCAGCAGCGAAGGCAGAAGAGGGGAGTGGGACAGGACTCGGACGACGGGCGAGTCTCTTGTCGAGCGCGGTGAAGAAGCTGGGAGGAGGAGGAGGAGGCGGAGGGGGCGCGGCGAAGCGCAAGACGAGTTTCCCGGCTGTGCCCGAGGAGTGAGGGTGTCGCTTATCTGTTCGGTGTACTCTCTTGGATTGCGCTTGACCTGTGTTGCTGTAACTACGCGTTCGCCATCGTCCTCTTCGACCGGGACCTTCTCAACCGTCTTCTCGCTTCTTCCGTGGCCAATTCGGTGCTCTGCGAGGCTACCAATGCAGTCAGAAGATGTCTCTTCGGTGCTGGACGAGGCCAGCAGGGAGTCGTCAGGTGATCGCAGCGGGAGGATCGCCCTGCATCGCTCCTTCTCCCAGGGTACACACTGCTGAGCTATGCTGTTTGCTTGAATGGACGAGCTGTCACACCGCTGGTTCGCTTCGACGGGGACAGGGACTTTGGCGGCGTCCGTGCAATCTCCGCACGCGGCGACGATGGGTCTGCCGCATTCGCCCACTTCGCAAGGCGGGCAGTACCACACAGAGCGTCCAGCCAGCTCAGCCAGCTTCTACTACACGCTCCCGACACCGCCGACCGCTCACGACAGCCGCAACGCCGCCCAGTCGCGACCTCTTCCCTCGCGTCACCTGCTCTCAGCGCTTCCTCTAGCGACCGAACAAGGGCGTGCACCGCACCTAGACTATGCAGGGGTCATCTTCAGCACATCGCCAGTCGCGCCCGCACCGGAGACACACAGCTACCACGGCCTCGATCACTCCTCATCGCTCACCCAACAGCCGTCGCTCCCAGCCTGGCCACTCACCCCGCCGGCTCAGTCAGACTACCAGCTCACCAGCATGTCGATGAGCAGCGACGGCGGCGCCGGACCAAGCGGCGACCAGGGCGCGACTCCCTCTGCGAGGATGGAGACGGATCCGCTCTTCCCCCCGCCTCCGGTGGGCGCGAGGCGGCGCTCGAGGACGGCTGGGGAGCCGAGACCGGTCAGGGGAATCGTTGGACAGGCTGCAGAGGAGCAGGCGGCCGTCGACAGAGGGTCTGCGACGGCGGCGGCGGCCGGAGCGGGGAGAGCAAGCAGTTCCAGGCCGGCGGTTGCGGCGCTGGCGGCGGCGGTAGGGCCCAAGACGACGGAGAAGTCGTGCAGGAACTGCAGGACTCGGAAAGTCAAGGTGCGTTCCGTTCGCGATGCACTTCGTCAACCTCATCCCGCTTACGCTTGGCGCGCAGTGCGACCGCAAATGGCCCAGATGCCAGCGGTGTAAGGACAGGAAGGAAGAGTGTGCGTTTCGTGCTTCTCACCGCTTACAGGCGGGCGCTCGAAGCTGACCTTGTACGCATTTCGACAGGTGACTTTGGGTCGTTCGTTCCAGGTGCGCTTGCTCGAATCGATTGGCGAATATGCCGAGCAGTACTGACAGCCGTACATCAATTTTTCCTTCGCAACATCCACACTCGCGCCACTGCCTTCGACCTTGTTGGACCTCCTTGACCTGCTCGCTTCTCACTCGACAGTCGATGCCATTCCGGTCGCTGCGCTTCAGGGAGCCGTGACTGCTCGTAGTCCATCGGACGGTGGAGACCGCGAGAACGTCTTTGCGCTTCAGGCTCGTATCGGTACGTCCCGCCGCTCTCGTTCGGCCGCTTACTTCTCTACGAATTGCGCTAACGCCGGTACCGTGCAGCCAACCTCGAAGCCGAACTCGAGGCTCTGCGCGCACCGCCAGCCGCTTCAGGCAGCAACCTCGCCCGCCAGCCCGATCAACGGGTCCGCAAAGGCTCCGCCGCGTCCGGGAGCAACGAGCAGATGGGATCCGGCTCGAACTCGTCCGCCTCCGGTCCAAGTCGTCGTCAGTCAGGACCCGTTGTGCCGTACCCGCATGTCGCAGGCCCACAAGACTTCGCCTCGAGCGTCCCGCATCCTGGTTCGCCCGGCTCGCTCGTCAGCCTTACTGAATCGCTCTCGGCGGCTTTCGAGCTCGGTGCGGGACTGAGGGAACCTGGGCCTGAAGGCGAGCAGCGAGTGAGGACAGTCGAAGTCTTCCTCCGCGGCGTGGCGATGCACAACTCCGAGCTTTACAGCCTCGCGGCGACGGGACTGGGGCCAATACCGGATCGGAATCGGGCTGGATGGATCGGAAGAGCGGATCAGGGATTGCCTACGATCAGCGAGGAGCAGCCGGAATGGAGGCTCGCGAGGGCGTGGATGTCGCGGACGCTCATCGTTCACCTCATCCTCTGTTCGTCGCGCCGTACCCTCCCTCCCCTGACCCCCTATACTGACGCGCTTCTCCTGTAGCCTTCTACAACTCTTGTTGTGCATATTTGCCCGCCTTTTCGAGCTGGCACGACCGCCGAGACTGGCTGATCAACAACGTCGACAACCTCGATCCCGCCAGCCGAGTCGTCGCGACCACCTTTTGCGCGATGGGTGCCCGCGCGAGTCCTCATTCGGTGCGTCTCCCCGCCTCACAAGCGAGATGGACCCGGCTGACCCGCTTCGAACGTCGCGTAGGCCATCCTCGGCATCTCGCTCCCCAGCCCAAACCCGACCGACTGCTTCGAGGAAGCCTCGATCGCGGGCCACCACCGCGAAGCTGCGTGCCGCGCACTGCACAACCACGCCTTTGACCTCATGCACAGTCTCGGCATCCTCTACGACTTCAGCCGCGAGAACCTCGAGGCGTTGTTGGTCCTCATTCAGATGCTCATCTGTGCGCTCTGCTTCCTCTTCCTTCTCCCCGCGTTGTCGGCTGACGAAGCGTCGTTCGACAGTCAACGAGCTCATGCCGCAGCGGTCGAGGTCGCTCATGCTGTTCGCGCTCGGGCAGTACAAGGAGTTGCAGGATAGCGCGCTCCCGCCCGGCTTCAAGGAGGAGACGCGCATGGAGATCGGCCTTCCCCTCCTCGAAAACGACTCGGTCACCGCAGCCTACGCGCGCAAGAAGCCCCTCATCTCGGCGTCAGACCTCGAGCACTACTTTCCCCCGTACCTCCACCCGGACACGGACAAGGACAACATGCAGTCGATCGTGCAGGACTGTCTGCGCGACACGCTCGCTGCGGACGGACGCCTGACGCACAAGGGCGTCTCGGACGCGGCGAATATCGTCCAGGCCTGGATCTCGCATTCGCATCGCCTTTTCGCGCAGGTCGCCGCGCCCCAGCCCGGAGGTCCGCCGAGTACGCTTGTCGACGATATTCGAAAGTTGTGGACGATGCTGGACCAGATCCATGAGGGGATCCGGAAGGTCCAGGAGATGCTGGTGCAGCTGTCGTACGTCCCGCAAGGGTGCCAAGGGGACGGATGTACGGACGAGCACCTCCGTTTCATCACCCGTCTCGACAAGGACCTCCTGGTGCGACCCGCTTCACCTTTTCCCCTCTCCCTCACGCTGATCCGCTGAGAGTCGCGCAGGACACCCTCTTCCTCATACATTCGCTCGTGACCGAGAACCTCGGCCTCGACTCGCTCATCGGCGATACGGCTCAGGCGACCTACATCGAGAGCGACAAGCGCGTTCGGAAGGCGCTCAAGCTCATTGCGTTCTACCTCGAGGTGCGTCGCACGGTTTCCGCTGATCCGCTTGTCTTCGCGAGGTCGGGAGCTGACTCTCGCCGAGATCATCGCCGTCGCAGCTCTACCTCACGAGTCGGTGCGTCCGCTTCCCTCTCCTTTTGTCCGCGTCTCGCTCACCATCCCCACCTCGCAGCGACCCACACCTGACCTACCACGTCATCTTCTCGCTCGAGATCCTCCCAAACTGGACCGCAATCGCCGTCCAACGATTCGGCGAGACCGACGGCCCTTTCTCGCCCGACCTCGAGTTGACGGACGAGGAACTCGATTGGTGCGTCGTTCCTTCTCTTCTCTCTCGCAGGCTGTGGCTGACGAGTCGAGTGGAGCAGGATCGACAAGGGCTTGATTGTGGGAAGCTATTATCACCCGATCGCGAATGGGCGGTTGCAGGAGCTGAGGCAGTCTCGTCGTCCGAGCTACCGTGCGTCGCGCCCCCCTCGTGATGATCTGCGCTGCCCACTGACAGACTCGTGATGCGCACGCAGGCGCCCAGCCGTACGCCTCGACCGCCGCCATCCAACCGCCCTTCACCGCCGCCCTGCCCACCGCCACTCCCACCCCTCGGCCTCCTCCGCCTGTCGCTGCGCTCCCCACCCACGCACCCCAACCGAGTCTCACGAACCTGCGCCCGCCCCACTGGCCAGACTATGCCAACGCACCCGCGACGACGAGTCTGTACCGCCCTACTACGACGCACTACTTCACGGTCGACAATGTGGTGGATTATCTCGGGTACGAGACGCCTAGCGCGGGAGCGGGAGGAGGACGAACGGGAGCGGGAGCGGGAGGGGAGAGGGAGGTCCCGCCCCCGCCTTCGACCTCGTCTGCTTCGGCGTCGGGGTCGGTCTCGTACTCTGCCGGGGGTGGGGCGAGCGCAGGAGGGTACGAGCACTATGCGACCTCCGCAGGAGTGGAAGGAGGAGAAGGCGCTTTCGATCCAACGGCCGTACTCGTCCCTCGCGCCTCTCACCCTCACCCTCACCAGCCGCACCCGCAGCAGGCTCATGGGTTCGAGTCCCAGTTCCAGGGTGGAGTGACGGATCCGCAGGCTAGCAAGAAGTGGGGCGAATGAGGAGGGTAAGTTAGCGAGACCGTCTCGACGCGAGCGGGGAGTCGCGGGATGGCTTGGGTTACGCTATTTGTTGCCGTGTTATCTCTCTGCCGATTGTAACATCGCTTGTTGCTACACTATCATATCACTCGGGGACTGTGTAGCGACGGACGAGGAAGGTCCCGTGTGCAACAGTAATGGGCAGCAATAGGTTTTAGTCATTAGTCGCTCATTTGCGGGCGACCGGGCTGGTCGCGAGTAAATTGCAAGGTCGAGAACCTTGTCGCCCAAGGGTCGCTCGTCGGTTCCAAGGGCATTACTCACAGCTTGTATTCGAGTTTGTATTGCAACTGAATACACCCAGCCGCAGCGAGATCGGTTCCCGCCATCTCCTCTTCCGCACGCTCACACTCGCTGGGGAACTGCTGACAGAGCAGAGTGCTGCTCTTCAGGACTGGACAGAGGAACCCACACCGGAGTAACCACGACTCGCGGCCCGCCCGCCCGCCTCGCCGCCCTCCGTTGTGGGTCCCGGCCCTCGACTCGCAGATCCTCATCGAGCTCGCGCTCGGTCGTGCGAAGTGCGCGACAAGTGCAGCGGCTCTGTCTGAGCAATCAACAAGCCATCACCAACTCGAGCGAACCCGCTCCCGACGACCGCTAGCACACCGCGACCTCGCTCATCTCGCACGCACAGCGCTCTCGTTCGCCTGACATTGCGGCAGAGTCGACAGAGTACTGAAGCACCTTAGACGGCCGCACGATGGCCGCCGCCCTTCCCTCAACCTCGGCTTCATCCTCACACACCTTCCCCCCACCTCCTTCTCACCATCCCCCCTCCGCCTCCTCCTCGTCCGTACCACGCAACTCGCGCACAATCCTCTCCGACACGACCTCCCAGTCCTTCGGAAACCCCAACTCGCTCCCCGGTCCTCCGCCATCACACTTCTTCCCCTCGATTCCCAAGGCTCAGCGGGACAGGGCCAGGCAGGCAAGGTTGGATGCGGCTGCGGCGGCTGCGGCGGAGGCGGCGGCAGCGAGTCCGAGCCCTCCTCCGCCTGCTGTACCCGCCAAAGACGGCATCACCTCGCGAGCGGGAGGAGCGGGCAGCGGCTCATCAGACGACGAGCGACAACAGCGCCAAGCTCGTGCTGAACTCGCCTCGTCCGGACCGTTCGATAACCGTCGACCGTCTGTTGTTGGATCGGGGGTTGGAACGGGCGGGAGCGCGGGAACGAAGAGGCGGTTCAGGGATGTCGAGAGGACGAGTTGGGATGCTGCGAGTGAGCTTGTGCGCATCGAGCGGGAGAGGGAGAAGGAGAGGATGGCGCGTGGCGCTGGCGTCGAAGGTGGGAAGGGCAAGGAGGTGATGCGGGACGAGGAAGACAGGGAGAAGACCCCGACGCCGAGTATGGCCCAGTCCGTCTCTTTCGCCGACCGCTCCCAACCACGCGGAACCGCCTCAACATCCGTCTCACCCGATCCTCCCGAACCCGCCTCCGCCAAGCGCTTCTCGATCGCCTCGCTCGTATCGGACGATGCGGACGCAGATGGGGACGAAGCGATGGTGCTGGACGATGATGCGAGTGTCGTGACCGGCGCGACGGGGACGTCGGCGAACGGTGAAGGAGGGCAGAGTGATGGATCGGCGAAGGAGCCGGCAAAGAAGAGGAGCAGGACGTTGACGACGCCGGCGCAGACGGCGGTGCTGAATGCGCTGCTGGCGAAGGTGCGTCTCACTTCCTCCTCCTGAACTCCTCTTCTTGCTCTTCCTCGAAGTCTGACGAGTTCCCCTCTGACTCAGACGCGCTTCCCCTCGACCGAAGTCCGCGAGGAGGTCGGACGGCAAATCGGCATGTCTGCGCGGCGCGTCCAAGTGTGGTTCCAGAACCGGCGGCAGTCGCAAAAGCGGCAACGGGATCGTGAAGCGCAAGAAGCAGCGGCAGCTTCGGCAGCAGCAGCTTCGGCGATGTCTGCGGGCGTTCATCCGTCGATGCACCACCCCGGCTATCCTCCGCTACATCCGCACGCCTACCCGCCCGGCGCGTACGGCGGGCCTATACCAGTCTACGCCGGCATGCAAGGCGGCAAGCCTTTCCCGCCTCACCCCGGCGCAGTCTACCCAGGCCGCCCCGACCTGCACCGAAACGCTTCGATGGACTCGCTCGGCAGCCAGCAGAGCTACGCCTCGTCCCGCCTCAGTATGGGCAGCAGTTACCAAATGCCAAGCGCACTGCACAGCCGAGACTCGCTTGCGCCTTTGCCGTCCGAACAGCGGTTCTCGAACCCTTACGCTGGAGGCGCGCCGCCATACACCTTCGGACGATCGCCTCATCCCGCATACGGTCCGACCGGACTGCCCGTCCCGCCCCCTCAACTCGCCTATCCCCCGCATCCTGGCGCACCCGCGCCGATCACGACGAAACTCTACTTCCCGCATGTCCCGCGCTCGCATGCTCCGCCTGGCAGGATTCAGGCGGATCCGCTCGCGAGCGCTGGCGCGCCGGACGTCAAGCTTCCTTCGCTGTCGTCCGTCCTTGGCGCAGGTCCCGCCGCCCCTCAACCCGCTCAGCAACCTCCTCCCGCCCATCCTCCCTCGTCAGCGCCCGTCGACCACCAACCCATGTTCAGCCACTCACCTTTCTCGCCCACTCCCACGCACGCGAGCGTGACATCGCCCGTCTCGGCACCTTTTCCGAACCCATCCTTTCAGCGCGCCGTTTTCTCGCCCGAGCCGTCATCCTCCTTCGAGCGCCTCCGTATCTCGACTGGACCGCTCTCTCCTACGTCGGTCGCGACGCCCACACCCTTCTCGCCCGCTTCGACTGTGCCAACCCCCTCGACTGCTGCGACGACTCCAGTCGCACCGGCTCGTCCAGGCTCGACCGACATTCTCGACGTCGCGATGGAGACAATGGCGTACCGTTCCTCAGGCCGCTCGTTACCGCCTCGGCAGACTCTCCCGCCTCTGCGGTCGGTCTTTGGTGATGCGCCTATCGCGACGCGGGGAGGAAAGAAGGGTGGGCCGAGTGAGGCGGACAAGGCGCTGCTCACGCCTATCAGGGCCGACTCTGCGGCTGCCCCGGCAGCGGTGGGACCTCCTCGACTTCCGCCGATTCAGTCTCTCGCCCCAGTTGCGCTCGGCTTGCCCACCACTTCTTCCTCCGGTTCGTCCTCCGCCTCGCCACCCGCGACAACCTCCCGCCCCGCCATCCGCGACTCCCGCGCCTCGACATGGTCCGAAGCTTCTCACGTGACGCGCTCGTCCGCCGCCTCGTTCGAGTTTGGGAAACCTCCGGCGGGGTCGTATCGCGCTTCGACGAGCATTGAGAGGGATGTGGTGGCGGAGAAACAGAGGGGGAGGGAAGCGAGAGGTGAGAGTGTCGAGACGGAGGAGACGAGCGCGAGTGCGGCAGAGGTTGGGATGGCCAAGTAGTGGGTCGGGGGAGATGCTGCGGTTCGGCATGGACACTCCTGAGTGCTTCTTCTTCTCTTCTTCGTTATTATGTCTTGTCTGTCTCTCTCTTTGCTCGTCTTGTCGGAATCTGGATTTGTTGGATAGCGGAGGTTGTTTAGCGTGTTGTTCCCTGTACCCTCAGGTCTAGTCTTTATTGCCATGCGTACTCGCTTATTCTCACGTCTTTGTGAACGTTCTGCCAGCCCTCGAGGAGCAATAGCGCGAGCGAGAGGCGACTTCACCGCTTCACCTCGCAATCCGCTTTCTTCCTGGTCTTCCTCACTCGCTGTTGCTCGCACGACAAGAGATCGCCTCGCTAGCTCGTCGGTCGTACCCAATAGGTTCATTTGGCCCTTCGCGACCGTTCGCTCCGCCCGCGATGCCGTCCTCGTGCGTCCTGTTCCCCTCCCCACTTTCATCGCTCGGAGACGCTCGCAGGACGACAAAAGCTCTAGGGGTTGTGCAATGGCTCAGAAGGGCTACATAGATGCCCTTGGTGCTGACCGGACCGCCTTATCTGCCCCTCGCAGCGTCGACGCTCCGACGTCGTCCTTCGACCCGCTCCCCTCTCCCTACTTCCTCTTCTTCTCCATCCTCGAGCCGCTCCTTACCTTCGCCGGCGCCGCCTACGCGATTTTTACTCCCTTGCCCTACTACATCGCCCTCTACCCGCCCTCTCTCCTTGCTCCACCCACCGCGAAATCGACCCATGTCGCCGCGACCATGATTGTCCGACAGCTCGGGTCCTGCTTCTTCCTTTTTGCGATGATGGGATGCGTCTTACTGCCGGCTATGCGGAGGACGCTGAAGGACAGGCCGGAGGAGCTTGAGTTGCTCGTGCGGGCATACTTGACCTGCCTAGCTGCGGCCGACTTGACGGTGCGTCTCGCTCAACCTCGCAACGCTTCTGACCCATGCTTACCCCTCCTGCGCATTACAGCACATCGGCTTCACACTCTTCGACCTCGGTGTCGAAGGCAGCCTCGCCCCGTCGGGCTGGAACGCCCTTGTTTGGGGAAACGTCGGCATCACGTCGGTTCTCTTCCTCGTCAGGATGTTGTGGATGGCAGGTGTAAGCCGAGGCTCGACGCGACGCGCAGGGGCGGTACGGAAGGGCGAGTAGGCGAGTTTGCCGGCGGAATACGGTTGAGAACCGCCCAAACCTCCTTCACAGGCTCAGTTCCGGCTATACCGCTTTTCACAAGCTGAACATTCCATGACTTGGGACAATCGGGGGTCACGATTCGCGGTTTTGACGACCACGGGACCAAGTCGCGGTTTCATCCAAGCCGCCCTCTTAAGCCGGCTATCCTCCCTTCTGCCTCTCTCCTCCCTTCTCCTCACTCTCTTCGCCTCCTTCGCTCTCCTCGCACGAGACTTACCTATACACGCCCGCTCTATCAGCGCTACACTCGCTCCTCACGATGTCCCACCCTACCGCTGCTCCTCTCCCCACTCCTCCCGCTGCGCCTTCTCCTGGCGACCATTCTGCACGCTTCCTAGAGCACATGTTCCTCCTCAAGATGCAGCAGACGATGGCTCAGCGTGCGCTGAGGTCGTCGTCGTCGGGATTGCCCTTGTTCGCGACGGAGCAGGTGCGTGACTCCCGTCGCGGTTTCGGCGGACTTCGCTGACGCTCGGGTTTACGCCCTCCGTAGCCTCACAGCTATGTGGACGGCAGCGTCCTACCTCGCATCCAGCGACATATCAAGCACGGCTTCGAGAATCTCGAGTCGATGGTCCAGCAGACAAACCTCAGGCTCGACGCCCTCTTCTCGCTCATCGAAGACAGCTGCATGCCTCCCCTCGTCTCGATGCCGTCGAACATGACCGGGACGGCGCACGAGACTGCGGATGACGACTTGCCTGAGATGCCGCCGCTCGTCGACCACGAAGGTCGCCTGTACTACCTCGACGGACGCGTCGAAACGTCGGCTGCTCCTGCCGTCGTCGTCGCTGAGCTTGCCACGACTTCGAAGGACGTTCTCCAGTGGTCGGCGCCTCTTCCTACGTGCGGCAACGTCGGATGCATCGCGGTGGAGCACTCGTCGGTCCTTCAGCACGCCGTCGAGCAGCCTCACGAGCCAGCTACGGCTCAGTCGAACGCGGACGAAGACAAGATGGACGATGAGGTTTCGGACGCCCAGATGGACGACGAGGTTTCGGACGCCGAGACGGAAGGCACGCTTCCTGCTGGCTCCGGCGAAGATGCGGACACCGAGACTTTCGACGAGCCCACGCCTTCGTCGCTCAAGGCTTCCGGTTGGGCAGACGACGAGTGGGAGCCCACCAACGTCGAGACGGAGCGCTTCGTTTACCCCGGAACGTCGAGGCGCCTCTCGGACCGCTCCCGCAAGTCGTCGCCGCACAACTTTTACAGTGGTTTCCGCAAGCCCGATCAGCGCTCTCTCGCCGGCGACGACGCCTGCGAGGACGGCCAGGGCGAAGAAGACCCCGAGATCCGTATCAACCGCATCCAGATCGCGCTCCTCGAGGCGAAGCTCAAGCTCGCCAAGAAGGAGCTCGAGATCGCGCAGAGGAGGGAGGCTGAAGGAGGCGAGTCGTCGATGGACGAAGCCGAGGACTGATGTATTCCGTCCACTGCCTGTTTGTTATCTCTAAGCATTGCTTTCGTTTCCTCGACGCCTGAAGAGACGGACAAAGCGAATGCCTCGTTCCAAACGCTACTCGCTGTCGCTGCCAGTCTCCTTCCTGCCCTTTGCGGCCCAGAAAGCCATCCTGGCATCGGCCTTGTCCTGGCTCGTTTTCTTCTTCTTCTTGGCCTGGCCATTCTCCGACGTCGCCTTCATGACGCGCTTCGCTGGCGGCACAATCAACGCCTCGACGACCTCGTCCGAGTCGACAGATGATCCCGTCTTCGACGTTGCGCGAGACGCTTCGACGCTGCCATCGTGCCGGACGAAGTCCCCGCCGAACCCGCCGAGGACGACATCGCCGTCGGAGCCATGCTCGTCATCGCTCGCCGACGAGTCGTCCGTGACGTGCGTGTAGACGTTGCGTGACGAGGTGGAGGTGGTCGCGACGGAAGGAACGCCGAGAAGATACCGCGAGTCGCTCTCCTCCTCGTCCGATACGGCGGCACCGCGCGAGCCGGTCGTGTCGATGACAAAGCCTGCTTCGCCCATCGACGTGTCGTCCTCGTCGTCCTGCGCGGTCGCATGTGGAGCGAGGGCTTCGAGCGCCGCCTCCTTCGCCTTGGCATCTTCGATCGCGGATCTGTCGACCAGTGGCTGGATCGTGAGGACCTCGCCGCCCTCGGCTGCCGCCTTTTCCGCCTTCCTCGCCGCCTTCTTCTCCTTGCGCCTCAGGCTCTTCTTCTCCTTCTCCTCGATCTTGCGCTCGAGTCGCGCAATAGTCCGCTCGCGCTTCTCACGGTCTCGCGCCTCCTGCTGCATCTTCTTCATGCCCTTCTTGCTCAGGCCGGCGCCGGCGCCCTTGTTCGGGTCCGTTCGGTCCAGCAGGCGCTGCAGGACGCCGTCTTCCCATAGCCGGACGTTGGCGTCTCGCGCATCCGCATCGTGCTTCGAAAGGCCGATGACGGAACCAAGTAAGCTTTGGCTCATGCGGCTCGGAGGGTCGGAGTCGGCATTTGGAAGAGCGGAGGCGGAGAGGGCGACGAGGGAGGGATTTGAGCGAGAGGCGAGGAGCGAGTGCCGCTGGATGAGCCAGGCGGCGAGAGTGTCGAAGCCCCCTGCGAGGGTTTGTCGGACCCGGAGAATGGCGTGAGAGCCACCAGAGACGTCGTTTTCTGCGGGATGAGCGAGACGTCAGTCAAGCACAAGCTCGCAGAGCAGAGAAAGGAACGCACGCGGGTCATTAGGGTCCTCAATCGAGAGGAGGTATGGCTGCTGGGGCCGGAACCACCCCTTGTCGTGCTTGTTGAAGTATCCACCGCGTCCTCGAAGCGTAATACCCGCCTGGTCGTAGTTGAAGTGCTTGCCATACAGTTCGAGGAATTCGACGAAGAGCAGGCCGAGGTTGCGATTCGGGTTGATCGTCGAGGTCTGGATCTTCGGATGCAGCTGCGAAGCGAACGAGCGACCGTGTCAGGAGACTCGTGGAAAGCGAAGGAAAGGGAGCGCGACGCACCTGAAGGAACGAGATGACCATGCAGATGATCGAGTAGCTGCCCAATCCGCCCGTGAAGACCTCGTTCATGCCTCGTTGCGCCAGGAACGCCTTGACCAGCAGAACCATCGACCTCGCGACGCCGTGGTCAACGGGATGAGGCTCGGCGCCGCCGCTCAACTGGCCTTCCTCGTCCTCGTCCGAATCTGCCTCTTCGCCTTCTTCGGGAGATGCGCGCTGCTTCCCCTTCCCCTTCGACACGGTCTTCCCCTTCGAGGGCCCGCCGAGGTCGGCCATCCCCGGCTCGACGTACCCCTCCTCCCTGAACGCGTACTCCTCCAGCATGCTCCTCACCCTCACGGCCGCATCGACACCGTTCTTCTGGTTGACCGAGAGATCGACGCTGAAACCGCCGTAGCGAGTAACAAACTTGACGATCGGGACGCGGGCTTTGGCGATCACGACGAGGGACTGAGGGGCGGCAATGGAGGAGGTGAGGAGGAGGGAGGCGAGGCGGTGGAGGAGGGACGATGAGGGCTTGAGTGGGGGAGAGGGCATGGAAGAGGAAAGGACGACGAGGTCGATGTCACTGTGAAGCGGCGTCCGATGAATCAGTCAGCACTCGCGTAACGATTGGTGCGAAGCCTCGGCTCGCTGCGTACCCGCCTGGCAGGTAAAGTCCCGTTCCGACGCTCCCGAAGCACTGGACGTCGGCATCAGGGTACTTGCTCTTGATCGTGCGGCGAATGAGTTCGATAGTCCACAAGCGAAGCTGGTGTTCGATCGGAGTAGGGGAGATGTAAGTCACGAAAGCGCGACATTCGGCGTTGAACCTGTGTAAGCAACAGCTCTGTTAATGAGCAAGGCTGGATAGAGCCGAACGGGAGGACGGGGACGCACTGGTCGATGGAAGTCTCGTGCTTGCGCCAGTCGACGCCCGGGTCCTCGCACCACGGCGTACTCCGCGCCTTCTCGCGGTCCCGCAGCCTTCTGCTTGACTCTTCCAGCTCCCCCTCATCGAACTCATCGTGCTTCCTCTTGCCGCTTCTCTTCCTCGACCCAGGCGCGCCGTCTCGCGGTGTCCCTCTTCCTCCAGCTGATCCGGTTTGCGGCGGCGGTGACGGCGATGCTTCAAAGGAGATGAAGTCCTCCTGCCCCTCGAACTGCGCGCGAGACGTCGAGTCGGGAGGACCTTCGGTCGTCGCAGGACCCTTGCCCTTTGGTGTCGCCGCCTCCCTGTTCGCCGCGTTCAGCTGGTTCTGCAGCAGTCGCGTTGCAAGGGTACCCTGGCGGGGTTTCGGCGTCCCCTCTGCTGATGTCGAGGCGCGAGACGGTCCTTTGGAGTTTGCGAGCGATGGAGTCGATGCCGCGTCCCCGCTCGAAAGCGACTGCTCGGAAGCCATTCTCGACGCAAGCGCTTCAGACAAGATAGCGGCACAAGTCTGCAAACCCAGCGAGACGCGAGAGGTGAGCGAGGCGAGTGTCGTTCGGAGAGAGTTGCTCGAGTAAGGTCAACCAGGACACCACCGCGCTCTCTGCTTCGTGTGGCTGGCTTGGCCGTGCTACAGTGCTCTCAGACGCCGCTTATACACGCGCACTCTCCCAAGTCCCGTACCGGTGCGTCCCCTCCCCTCCATGACCTCAGCTCGCCGACAACTCGCACATCGCACGGACTAGCGGGCCATTCGACGCGTGCAGGTGCACAAAGACACTGTACAGAGACGCTGGAGCCGCAGAACTGACCATTCCACGCCCTCTCCCAGGTTGACACCAGGTCGCGTCTCGCCCCACCTCGACTTCGTCCGGCTCTCCTCGCCTTCGAACCGCTTGCAGAGGCTCGTGCAGCTGTTCATCTTACTCTCGCACGACCATGCCGCCTCGAATCGAGTCGTCCGACTCGGAAATGGAGATCCAGGAGACGAAGCCGTCCACCTCGACTCGCACAACTCCCGCCCGCAAGCGCAAGTCCGTTGCGCCCGTCGTGACACTCTCGTCTGACTCGGAGGGGAGCAGTGAGGACGAGAAGCCCGCGGTCAAGAAGAAGAAGACGGACGGCGGAAAGGCGGTGGCTTTCAACGGCAAGGGGAAGGGGAAGGCGACTGCCACCAAGGGCAAGAAGGGCAAGAAGGGCAAGAAGGAGGAGAGCAGCGAGTACGAGGGCGAGTCGGCGTCGTCTGACGAGGCCGAACAGGATGAGGGAGATGAGGAAGAGGAGGAGGACGTCAAGCCGAAGAAAAAGGTCGCAATCTCGCAGGCTTCCAAACCCAAAGCGTCAACACCCGCGAAGAAGGGCGCTCCAGCGCCGAAGAAGAAGGAAACGAAAGCGGCAGTCGACGACGAAGTGAAGGATGAGAAGCCCAAGTTCAAGTGGCAGCCCAAACCGCGCGCTGGTCCCGCCGCACCAGGTGCGTTCGCATTCTACACTGCCGTTTGTGCATCCCTCTGCGAGGTCACTCAGCTGATGCGGCAACACCTCGCACAAAGGCTCGAAGGACATCCCCGAAGGCGCTCCTGACTGTCTCGCCGGCTTGACCTTCGTCTTCACCGGCGAGCTGGAGAGTCTGTCCAGGGAGGAAGCGCAAGACCTGGCGAAGCGTTACGGAGGGTAAGTCCCTTGCCAATCTTGCCTGAGGTGAGACTACCGGTCAGGTGTCGCTGACTGCCTTCCGCTTCGCCTCCTCTTGCAGTCGTGTCACCACCGCCCCATCTTCCAAGACTTCCTACGTCGTCCTCGGCTCCGACGCCGGTCCGAAGAAGCTCGAGGTGATCAAGAAGCACCAAATCAAAACGCTCGACGAAGACGGCTTCCTCGCGCTCATCGGCTCGCGGCCGGCGAACCCGGATGACCCGAAGGTCAAGGAGGCGAGGAAGAAGGAGGAGGCCAAGATCAAGGAGAGTGCGAAGAGTCTGACGCTGGCGAAGGATGCGCCGTGAGCTGCAGCTTTCAATGCTTGCGAATCCCAAGAGCTTGCGATCCTGACGCAGTGTGGCTCCCGCAGGGAACACATGACGCAGCTCTGGACGACCAAGTATGCGCCGCAGAAGCTCAACGACATTTGCGGCAACAAGGGCGCGGTTGAGAAGTTGAGGAAGTGGCTCGAGTCCTGGTGCGTTAAATTTCGGCTCCCTCTCTCTCTCGCAGATCGCGTCGTGCCTGAACGTACGGTGTACGCCTGGTCTTTGACAACGAAATTGACGCGATTCTTCCTCGCAGGCCGAAAAACGTCGCCTCCAACTTCAAGAAGCCCGGCCCCGACGGCATGAACATATTCCGCTGCGTGCTCATCTCTGGCCCTCCCGGTATCGGCAAGACGACCTCTGCACACCTCGTCGCCAAACTCGAAGGTTACGACGTCCTCGAGCTCAACGCGTCCGATACGAGAAGCAAGAAGTTGCTTGAGGAGGCGTTCAAGAGCAAGGTCACGGACGCGACGCTGAGCGGGTTCTTCAAGAAGCCCGGCGAGGAGGTGCGTCCGCATGCTACTGCAGCTCCAGCTCAACCTATGCGCTGTGGCCGAAGCTCTTAACTGATCTCGACCGTCCCGCCCGACAGCACGACCCGTCGACTGGTCTTACCGTCAACCGCAAGTCGCTGATCATCATGGACGAGGTCGACGGCATGTCTGCAGGCGATCGCGGCGGTGTCGGTGCACTCAACCAGTTCATTAAGAAGACCAAGATCCCGATCATTGCCATCGCCAACGACAAGAGCAGCCAGAAGATGAAGCCCCTGATGAACACTTGCTTCCAGATGAGCTTCAAGCGGTGCGTCCCACGACAGTTGCGACGAGACTTGCGCGGTAGCTCACGCTTTCATCGCCCCAGCCCGTCCGCACAGGAGATCCGCTCGCGCATCATGTCCATCGCCTTCAAGTGCGTTAGCAGCCATTCAAGGCGCTCTCTTCCGTACTGACAGCCTTGTGTAATCAACAGGGAAGGCCTCAAGCTCGACGCGAAGGTCGTCGACCAGCTCGTCGCCGGCTCGAACTCTGACATTCGCCAGATTGTCAACATGCTCGCGACGTACAAGCTCAGCGCCAAGGCTATGAGCTACGACGAGGGGAAGAAGCTGTGAGTGGCGGACTCTGCCGTTTGCCTCCGACTTGACGATGAGCTTACTTGTCGGTCGGCTCCTGCTCGCAGCGCCAAGATGAACGAGAAAAACACGATTCAGACGCCGTGGACGCTCTACAGCAAGCTGACCGGCCCGCAAGCCTTCTCGCCCGTCTCCGGCATGACGCTTAACGACAAGGTCGAGATCTACTTCCAGGACCACTCGATCATGCCGCTCTTCGTCCAGGAGAATTACCTCAAGGGCGACTTTGCGCGCGCGAGGTCCGAGACCGGGCCGGGCAAGCAGCTCAAGAGGCTCGAGTTGATGCAGAAGGCGTCTGAGAGCATCTCGGACGGAGACCTCGTCGACGCCATGATCCACGGGTGCGCGCCGATCCTCCCAGCGAAGTTTGCCAGTCAGCTTACTGAGATCTTGCTTGGTCCTCGTGCTTAGCACCCAGCAGCAATGGTCGCTCATGCCCCTGCACGGCATGCTCTCCTGCGTCCGCCCCGCGTCTTTCACGTACGGCTCAGGCGGCGGCTATCCTAGCTTCCCTGCGTGCGTCCCGTCTTCATTCCTACACTGTCATGCGAGAGTAGACCGCTGACGACTCGTCCTTGCCGCAGCTGGCTTGGCAAGAACTCGACGCAGGGCAAGCTCGGCCGCCAACTCAACGAGATTCAGATCCGCATGCGTCTCCGTGTCTCGGGCGACAAGCGCGAAATCCGCCAATCGTACATCCCGACTCTCTTCCCACGCCTCGTGCGGCCGCTCATCGACCACGGAACGGACGGCGTCGAGGACGTGATCGAGACGCTCGACCAGTACTACCTCAGCAAGGAGGAGTGGGACGCGATTGTCGAGATGGGCATCGGCGAGGGAATGGGCCAGGAGGAGGTGCTCAAGAAGATCCCGGCGCAGACCAAGTCGGCCTTCACTCGCAAGTAGGTCCCCGTCCCTCCGCTTCCACTGCTCGACCTTAATTCACATCCGTATCGTCACCAGATACAACTCGTCGGACCACCCGATCCCGTACTACAAGCCGGATGGCGGCAAAGCTAAGGCGAAGAAGCTCGCGCCGGCCGGCGAGGCGCCCGACCTCGAAGAAGCCTTCGTGCGTCTCCTTCCTTCCAATGCAAGCGAAGGTGCGAATCTGACGTTCATCGCCTACCCCCTATGCAGGTCGACGAGGACCTCGACGAGGCGGACGCTGAGGACGATGCAGCCGACTCGGACTCTTCGGCGGGCGACGTTGGCAAGGACAAGCTCATCAGGGCCAAGAAGGGTCCGGGCGCTGCAGCAAAGAAGGTCAAGGCAGCTGCGGGCTCGAAGGCGGCGCCGAAGGGCAAGGCCGCCGCCAAGAAGTGAATGGAATGGCCGGAGTCGAGGAGGATGTGGTGCGCTTGTTCACGTCTGGGGTCTGTCTGCGGCTCGCATGCCGCTCTGTATGTTGTTCTCGCTCGCTTGTGTAGACGCTTTGCCGCGCTTTGGGATGCGCAACCGCCTTTACGCTTACATCCGGACTCCTGGCGAGTGAGTGAGCGGGCCTCTTTCTCGGGGACAACCTTGTCGAAGCTGGATATCAGCTCATTAGATAGTCAGGGTATCGGCACGCACGCAGGACTTGCGAAAGAAGCTGCTGCCACGGTCGTGACGAAGCCGTTCATCCTTCGTCTCCTGCACTCACAGTCGCTGGTTGCAAAGTCGAGCTGCCAGACCAGCGACGACCGCTACAGATTCGACTTTGGTCTTGTACACCGCACACCCAGTTTCGCACCCAGCAAGCGCCTCGACGAGCTCGCTGTCCCTTCCTCTCCCCAGCTCCCTCTCCGACCCTCGTCTACCCGCCGTCACCACCGCAGGAAAGGCCGCGCAGCCGATCAGTGACGGCAGAGTAGATGGCACGGCTCAAGCGCCAGCCCAAGAAGGGCGGATCGGCCCACCCCGGCATCGCCAGCTTCATCACCCAGCTCCAGCAGGTTCCCCAGCATGAGCTGCCCTCGCTGGTCCAGCCGCTGCTCGAGCACGGCTGGGAGTGGCCCAAGACCGACCTCCAGCACTGGGTCTACCCGCTCAACCGGTTCGACGAGATCCTCGAGAACGTCATTCGCGACTACGACCTCGGCTCGATGGAGCACTGCCAGACGAACGAGTTCACGCCGCGGACCAAGGAGCTCCTCCTGAGCGTTCTCGGCTTCCAGAAGCTCCTCCTCGAGAACTCGACGAACCGAAAGATCTTCAACGGTTTCGACGTGAGTTCGCGGTCCTCCTTGTCGAGAAGCAGATCTTGGCTTGAGCTTTGCGCGCTGATTCGCTCTTTGTTACTACCGATGCAGCGCATCAACGACCTCCTCCACACTACCGACATCTCTGTCCTCCTCGCGACCCTCCGCCTCGCTCTTCGTCCAGCTCAGCAGTTCTCGTCGATCAACTCGTCCCTGAACGCCGCGCCCTTCTCCGAGAAGCGCCTCCTCGCACTCGCCCAGTCGTGGGGAACGCGCGAGCATGGCATCGAGCTTTACCAGCTTGCCGAGGATAGGCAGCTGGAAGTTCCGCTCGAGTCGCAGGAGCCCGAGTGGCAGTTCTACCGCAAGGCTGAGCCGAGCAAGGGCGCGTCTGAGAACAAGTCCCAGGAGCAAGGGATGGAGGTTGATTCTGCGGAACCGCCGGCGTCGGCGCCTCAGGCCTCGACCAGCGTTTCTACCCCTGCACCCGTACGACGCACCGCATCCTTCGCTCCCCACCTCCACACGCCCGCGCGCGAGGCGCCTTCGACGCCCGCCGCTCCTACGACGCCTGCAACGGGCACGTCGGCGCAGGGTCCGAAGTCTACGGAGGGTCTCACGACGATCCACCTTCCCAACCTCCGCACGACGCAGAAGAGCGCAATCGACATTCTTCTCGACCTTGCTGAGACTCACCACGTGCCCGACTCGGACCGCCTTGACCTCCTTCAGCGCATCCGCATCGGCCAGGCGCTCTCTTCGCCTAGTACGGCCACTCGTCAGCAGCTCCTCGTTGTGCGCCTCTTCGCCCTCGCCGTCTTCGCCCACTCGCAAAGCGAGCAAGCCGCTCAGCTGAAGATCTTCCTGTACGAGCCCGACCTGATCGCTCAGGTCGCTGAGCTGGTCCACCCCGAACGCGACGTCCCGGTCGAGGTCCGCAGCGCAGCGCTGTACGCGCTGGAGGCGTTCGGTAGGCGGAAGTCGAGGACTGCCGAGGTGGCCAGCGCGCTCAACGCCAGCGTCAGCCACGGCGTGCTGATGGAGACGGTCCGCAAGATGGCGGCCGATCTCGACACCGACGAGCGTGCGCACCTCTCTCTTTCCCGCTGCACTGTAGGACGCTGACAGAGCTCGTCTGCAGCCGAGACGAATGTCGAATACATCGATGCGCTTTTCCACGTCCTGACCTACATGAACATCCACACCGCGATCGGCTCCATGGTTATCGGCGCCGGCATCGTCAGCGTTCTGCTCGACTTCCTCCGGAACGAGCGACGTGGCTACCTCCAGCTCCTCGGCGCGAACAAGGCGAATGTCCTCCTCGACGGCTTCGTTTCCGGCTACTCGAACGCTTTTACGGCCTTCATGTCAGCCGGAGGCCTCAACGTCTGGGTCGCTCGCATCAAGACCGAGGTCGACGAAGCTGTGTCTGCGCACGCCGACGAGGCGAAGAAGCTCGAGGCATCGGTCAAGGAGAACGCGCTCGGTTTCTTGCCTTTCCAGCAGGGCATCCTGCTCAAGTCGTTCCTCCGCGCCCTTCAGCGTCTCCTCGCCGGATCCGGCACGACCGAGGGCCTCCGGAACGTCATCGACACGTCGCTCCTCGACAGTATCAAGACGGTCATGCAGTATCGACGCGTCTTCGGCCCGCAGATCTTCTCCCTTGCCGCCAACATCGCTGCGACGTTCGTTCACAACGAGCCGACATCGCTTGCCGCCCTCCAGGAGGCCAAGGTGCCCGAGATCTTCTACGACTCGCTCGAAGGAGTCATTCCCGCCGCCAACGAAGTCCTGCAGTCGATCCCGCATGCCATCGGCGCCTTCTGCCTCAACCAAGCGGGACTCGATCAGCTTCTCGCGCGCCCGCTCGTCGACAAGTACTTCGAAATCTTCACGACGCGCGAGCACGTCGAGCTCCTTCGGGACCGCGACTCGGCCGTCATCCTCGGCAGCTCGATTGAAGAGCTCATCCGGCATCACCCCGCCCTCAAGGAGAAGCTCATGAAGGGCGTCCACGGCGTCCTCGAGGCGCTCAAGGCGAACGGCGAGCGCTTCGTCGTTCCCGACGGAGAAGAGGGGTACAACCTCGTCGCAGCTTCGCCTGTGCGAGACGTCCCCATGCAGGAGTTGGGGACGGATTCGGCCGGACAGGCGACTCGTGCGGGTCAAGAGCAAGATTCGGATCAGGCGCGTCGAGAGCAAGACGTGAAGGACAAGGACAAGAAGAAGGACGAGGAGACTATGAAGAACAACGAGGCGACCGACGCGATCGATGTCTTCGGACGCGTGCGTACGCTCCGCTAGCAAGCTTGGTATCGCATGCTGACTACCGCGACTGCCTGCAGTTCCTCGAAGGGCTGTTCCAGAACACCGGCCAAGTCATCGACGACTTCTTCGGCGCGACAGACAAGGTCTTCGAGACGCTCCTCGATCTGCTCGCCCTGCCGTGCTCTCCTGCGATCATGGAGAAGAATAACGGCTACAGCTCCATCGCCGCCATGTTCCGGATCGCAACCGAGACCAAGGCAAGCGAGGTTCTCTCCTGCATCTTGCGCCGCACCGACAAGTGGATGAAGAAGACCGAGTGGTTCTGGAACACGACAGCGACCGACGGCCTCGCTCGCGAGTCGCCGCTCGCCGCGATGGTTAGCCCGCCTGTCGACTCGCTTCCTGACCAGCAGAAGCGCTTCCGCGACATCACCGTCCTCCTCTCGCACATCTCGCTGCTCTCCGATGTCTTCACAAACCTCACTTACGCGTACGGGAAACCCGCAACCGTCATCCTCAGCGTCTTCACCAAGCCGGCGGAGCAGGGCGAGGTTCTCGAGCGCATCGGACGCGTCTACCGGGCGTGTCAGTGGGAGAACGTCGCCATCCGTCCCACCAGCTTCTGGACGGGCGAGGCGTCCCAGGCAGCGACCGAGGAGATCGCGCAGAATGCGCCGCAAGGCGAGGCGCCGACTCCCGCGGTCGCAGCTTCGCGCGAGCACCAGCAGGAGCGTGCAGCCGAGAAGGCGGCGGTCGAAGCGATCTCGACTCCGGCGACGCCCGACTCGCCCAACATCAAGCTCATTCAGGACGTCCTACAGGCTTTCACGAGATCGACCTTGCCGTTCATGCAGGCCATCCTCAAGCTTGTCCTCCAGCGTCGCACCGCCGAGGCTGCGCATCGCGCCGTCGGACAAGCTGTTGCTGAGAAGCTCGCTCGCTTCCTCCGCGACAGCCTTGAATGGCCCGAGGCGAAGGAGCTCTCTGCCAACCTGGCGTACGCAGCGCAGAGCCTCATCCTCGTCACCAAACTCCTCTTCGACGGTGCGTCGCCGCATCATGATTTCCGGTTGACACGACCCACTCACCGCTTCATTTTTCGCAGAACGTCCGAACGGCTTGCAAGTCCAGCTCTTGCGTTCCTTCGTCGCCTGCGGCGGCTTCGAAGCCTACCTGCGCCTCTTTGAGCGGCTACAGGCCGTCGCAACGGATTACTTCGCCTCCACGTCGGACGCCAGCACCGCTTCGCCGCTCATCATTCCGGTCTTCGGCGGTCTCAAGACGGTCCTCGAGCTTCTCGTCCGGCTCACGGCGGGCCAGACGATCCTCGAAGCGCCGCAAACGGCAATTCTGCTCACTCGCGAGAAGGACCCGGCAAGTCGCAACTACTTCAACGCGCCCGCTCTCCTCGTTCGCCTTCGCGCAGCAGCTTTGCCGGCAATCTGCGCCATGTGGGAGCAGCCCTGGCTCCGAAAATGCCCTCAGAACGTCGTTCGCAGTCTCGTCGCCACCCTCATCAACGTTCTCAAGGCGGAGGGGGAGGACCAGACAGACCAGCCGCCTCGACCAGAAGTCGGTCGCCCTCTCGGTCAGGTCATCGCAGACGGCAACCTCGCGGTGGGGGGCACGGCGAACGCGCTCAATGCCATGTTCGGCGGTGGGCCGCTCGGAGCCCTGGCGGGCGTTCCAGCCACGCCGCCTGCTCCGGACGAGACGCGCATCGCGCAGCTGATGGACATGGGTTTCCCGCGTGGCGCATGCGAGACGGCGCTCCGCCGCACGCGCAACAACGTCGCCCTTGCGACTGAGTACCTTCTCCAGCACCCGGACGTGGTCGGCGCCGCTCGCGATGAGGAAGCCCGTCAGCTCCTCGCCCCCGCTCCGCTCGCACCTCCTGCCGATGCTCAACCTGCACAGGCCGACAACGTCGAAGCTGCGCCAGCTCCTCTCGCTCCCCAAGACCAGCCCGCAGAGCCTGCGGCCCCGGCACCCGAGCCCCAGGCAGACGTCGAGATGGGAGATGCCAATGCAGATGGCACGGTTGCCGAAGCCGCAGCGTCGACTACTGCTGCAGAGGAGCCGCCGGCGACGCTAGAAACGCCAATCGACGACGTGAAGAAGGAGCTCAAGGTCGCCCGCGAGAAGATCGAGACCGGCTTCATCCACCGCACGCTCGAACTCGCCGAGGACTTTGCGGACCTCGTCTTCGACGTCAAGAACGTCTTCAACTCGCTTGCGCCGCCGAGCAGTGCCGAGTCGGGCAAGCCACCGTTCAAGCCGCTTCTAGACGAGCTCGACTCGTTCACAGCGGAGAACGGTGCGGACGCCCGCGAAGCCGCCATCACGACCCGGCTGCGTCTCATTGCCCTCATCACTACCGACGTCAGCTACCGCGAAACGGTCGAGTCTCTGCGCGAGAACGTCATGTCGACCGTGATGCGTTTCGAACGTCATTACTCGGAAAAGTCGCCCGCCAAGGATGCTCGCCCGAAGTGGCTGGCGCCCCTGATGCTCGTCGCCGACTCGATGCTCGCCATTCAAGACGTGCCGCGACCGACCGAGATCCTCGCCGAAGGCAGCGAGGTCCCCTCTGTTGAGCTCGTCGCGCAGGGTCCGGCCTGGGCAAACGAGCGCAAAGCGCTCTTCGAGCTCGCTCTCGACGTCCTCGACAAGGGCGTCTCGACCCGCGACGTCTTCATCTCGACGTTGCGCCTCCTCCTCTGCTTGACGCGCGACCACGATGTCGCCGCCGCTTTCGCTCAACGCGATGGCGTCCGAACTCTTCTCTCTTCCTTCGCGATCGATTCGCCGGAGACGAAGGGTTGCAGGTCCTATGCCGTCATGATTCTCCGCCACGTCGTCGAGGATCAGGCTCTCCTCAAGTCGGTGATGGAGCGAGAGATCGAAGGATGGTTCGGCTCGAACCGGTCAAAGGTAATGTCGTTTCCGCTGCTTCTCCTTCGGTCTGACGGGCTGAACTTCACCATAGCAGGTGGCCGACGCCACGGGCTTCGTTCGCGCAACACACAGCGTTGCCTTGCGTAACATCGCGACTTTCCTCGAAGCCGCCAAGACCACCATCAAGCTCGTTCGCGCCGATGCCCCGCACCACTACCACGTTACGCTGCAGCGAGACGACGGCGCGAACGCCGGCAAGCAGGTCGACTCTGAGCCCCTCAAGTCGCCGCTCAACCAAGATGGCGCCGACTCGACGGACGCCGCCATGGGCGACGCACCGACCAAAGCCGCCGGCAGGGCGACGCTGTCTCCCGCGCCGCAGGCGGTTGATGTGGTCGTTCACCTGCTCATGCAGCAGGCGCTCGACACGAGTAAGGGTGCCCTCGCGCCTGTCCCGCGTCCTGCGGAGGGCGCCGAATCGGCCGGCAACGCGCCTCCGGACGCATCGAAGAAGGATGCGGTGGATGCCCACATCCCTGCGGACACCCCTCTCGACGATTTCTACCAGTCCGCCTTCTCCCTCGCGTGTCTCGCCGAACTCGTCGCGTCCTATAACCCGTGCAAGGCGAGCTTCCTCGCCTTCTCGACCCGCAAGGGCGGGAGCAAGGAAACGGTCACACCCAAGTCGCGCTCTTCGTTCCTCTACTTCCTCCTGAACGATCTCGCCCTGTCCTCGTCGCTCGCGCCACTTGGCGACTTCGATACGAAGCGCGCATCGTCGATGTGGGGTTGGGCGTCGCTCGTCGTCGTTGGTCTTTGTTACGATTCGGCTGCGGCGTCGACCCTCGGCAACGCCGCAGACAGGGAGTCGGCGAACGAGATCACGGTCGTGCGCAAGGCCGTCCTCGAAGTCATCGCTCGAGCGTTCCGCGATGCGATGGCATCGTCCGAGCCAACCGAGACCCGTTACGCACGGCTCGCCTGCCTCTCCGACCTCTGCCATCGCCTGTTGACGGCGCGTCCCTTCCCGAACGTCAACCGGCCGCACTCGGAGACGTCGATGCAGCTCGCCAAGCTCATGCTCGAGAAGAACTTTGCCGTCATCCTCACGAACGCGCTCGCCGACGTCGATCTCAACTACCCTCACGTCAACGTCCTGATCAACGCGATCCTCCGCCCGCTCGACCACCTCACCAAGATCGTCACGAAGCTCGGCCGCGCCAAGGGAGCATTGTCCGGAGCGGCAGGCGCTTCGAAGGACGGTGCCATGTCGAGCGACTTTTCCTCGGAAGACTCGTCGATGATGAGCGACGGCGAGACTGTCAGTGACGAGTCTGACGTGGAGCTGAGCCCGGAGGATCAGGCCGCAGCCGACCTGTACCGCAACTCGGCGCTCGGCATGTACGAGGGCGAGCTCGAGCAGGGCCAGCCGGAGGAGTTTATGAGCGAGGACGAGGAGGCTTACGACGAAGACGACGACGAGATGATGGAGGAGGAGTTCGACGGTAGCGAGTTCAGCGATGCGTCCGACCTGGATGATGACGAGGTGAGTGGGCACAATTGCTCGACCTGGACGACATCTGACGCGCATTCTGAACTTTACAGGAGCATGGCGGCCGGCGCTTCTCGGATGCCGACATGGAGGAGATGGCCGCAGAAGACGAGGACGACCTTGACGGCGACTCGGACGGCGAAGGCTCCATCATCGATGCCGACGATGTCGAAGAGGAGATTCTGTTCGAAGAAGGTGGCGATGGCGAAGACCAGCTTGAGGCATTCGAGGCCCAGTTCGATGGGGAGGAGAACGATTGGGTGGACGAGGACGACGAGGAAGGTGGCGGTCCTGCCGATGGCGGAGACGAGCTCGTGTTCGGAGGCGAGGCAGGCATGGGAGAGATGGACGACGAGGAAGGCGTCGACGAAGCCGGCGACAGTGAAGGCGGCTTCACCGACGAGGAGGAGCTGCTGACGGGCGAGCTCGAGTTCGACCCAGAGATGACCGAGCAGCTGCGAGCTCAGTCGACTGCACAAGCGTACGGCTGGGACCCGGTCACGGGCGGCGACGGCGCCAGTGCTCGCCGCAACCGAAGCCTTGCCGAGGACATGATGATGCTGGGCGACGCCGGCGCCGACCGCCCTCGCAACCAGAACACGGCCGCGCCCCATCCACTCCTCGCCGAGTCGTCGTCTGCCGAGGCAGCGGCGGAACCAGCTGCGCGTCGTCCTCGCGGCCACCAGGGCGCGAGTCGCGACTCGCCGGCCTATCGCGAATGGGTGCGGTCCGTCGAAGCTATGCTCGGTCCCGGCGGTGTCAACACGCTCGAAGAGATTCTCGGCACGCAAGGCCTCTCGCATCTCCACGGGCCGGAGCAGGTCAGCGTCCAGCTCCAGCCGACGGCGGAAGGCGGCATGGCCGTGGTCATCCAACCGAACCCAGGCGCCCGCGGTGCGCAGCACGCTCACGGGCATGACGCTCACCGCCACGCCGGGACCTCCGCATCGCAGCCCAGCTCGAGGTCGGTTGCGCGCCAGCTCTCCGACCGCATCAACGCTGCTTCGGCCTTTCTGCCGCTGCAGACAAATCAGCGATGGTACGAGGAGAGCCGCATCCTTCAGGGTTCGTCTTTCTGCCTCGTCTTCTCGGCGCGGAGAGAACGCTGACACAAGGAAGGTGCAGGATGCGTGCTCGTCAACGAACGCATCGTGCGGCTCGCCAATCACCTCATCAACGTTCTCCACGGCCCCGCTCGCGAGACGGCGAAGGAGGAGCGCCGGAAGGAGGAGGAGCGTCGGAGAGAAGCGGAGCAGGAAGCGAGGGAGGTCGCCGAGCGACTCGAACAGGAGAAGCGAGTTCAAGCAGAGGAGGAGGAGCGACGACGGAAACAGGCGGAGGAAGAGAAGGCGAAGGAGGAGGCGGACACTCGAGGTGGAGCGGAGGCGTCAGCGGCGCAGACTTCGATGGAGGTCGACAACGAGCCGACCGAGGAAGTCCCTGACGACGTCGCCGAGGTCATGAATCTCGCCCGCTCGCTCGCCGCGGGACTCGCGGTGCCATCCACCTCGGGATCGACTCCAGCAGCCACCTCTCGTCAAGGGACGCCGGCGAATGCACCCCCAGCCTCGGATACCACCCCGTCAGGCGGAGCTTCTGCTCCAGCGGGCGAAGCCGCTGCACCAGTCGCCAGCGGCTCGGAAGATGCGCCGCGACCGGAGCGTGTTGCCGTCCTCGTCCATGGCGAAGAAGTCGACATCACCGACACCGGCATCGATCGCGAGTTCCTCGAAGCTCTGCCCGACGACATGCGCGACGAGGTGATCCGACAGCATCTGCGCGAGACTCGTACGCGCTCGACAGGACCTCCTCCAGCCCTTCCCGAGCACATCAACTCCGAGTTTCTCGACGCTCTGCCGCCGGCGCTGCGCGACGAAGTTCTTCGTCAGGAGGCCGCAGCGCAGCGTCGTGCTCAAGCTGCGCCTGCAGCCGCAGACCAGGCTGTCGGCCGCGCCGACGAGCCGGCCGACTTCGCCGAGGTCGACCCAGCCGACTTTTTGGGCACGCTCGACCCCGCACTGCGGTCTGCAGTCTTGTCGGCCGAGCAGGGCAACGCGCCCAATCCGCTCGACGCTCTCCTAGGCGGCCTTCTCGCCGCCGGCAGCAGGGCCCGTCGAGGTCCCGCTGCGAATGCGGCGTTCCAGGCTGTTGGCGGGCAAGCGGGCGGGCCCGACCGTGGCGGTGTTCCTCTGGGTCAACCGGGTCATGCCGCCGCCAAGAAGTCTGCGACGCACCGTGAAGTCATCCAGCTCCTCGACAAGTCCGGCCTGGCAACCCTCGTGCGACTACTCTTCTTCCCACAACCTCTCAAACGCCACTCGCTCCAGCGCGTCCTCGTCAACCTGTGCGAGAACGGTCGCACCCGGGTCGAGCTCGTCCACCTGCTCCTGACGATCCTACATGACGGGACTCGCGACGTCTCAGCTGTCGACAAAAGCTTCTCGCAGATGAGTCTGCGTGCGAGTCGTGCGCTCGTGACGAAGGAGACGCCAAAGCGCAGGGCGCCCGAGACGCCCGGTGGCTCCCTGCCGCACTTCCCCGGCGAGAGCGTGCCGAACTTGATCGCGCAGCGTTGTCTCGAGGCGCTCGGCTTCCTCGTCCAAGCGAACGAGCAGACGTCGCTCTACTTCCTCACCGAGCAGGAGGTCCCGGTCAGCAAGCGTGCCGCCAAGAAGGGCAAGGGCAAGGAGAAGGTGAGCTTGACGGGATCTGCTTTGCATGGGTAGCCGTTGACGCCTCTTTCCGCAGGCTGCGCCGACGACGACCTACCCCATCATCGTGCTTCTCGGACTCCTCGAGCGACCGGCAACCCTCAAGACGCCTGCGATGATGGAAGCGATCACGACTCTCCTCGCCCAAATCACGCGCTCGCTCGCCTCGATCGAGAAGCCTGCGACCGCCGAGCCCGCCGCAGTTTCTCAAGTTCCGCCTGCACCGAATGCCGCCACGGGGAAAGCCTCGTCGGCGGCAGCAGGCTCCACTGCACCTCCCGCAGAACCCGCCAGCAAGAACGACGACCAGAAGGCGAAGGACGTGAAGGACGCGCCATTGACGGTCGACGCGCTGTCGAAGAACCCACCGCAGATTCCGGCGACCAGTCTTGGCCACGTCGTCAACGTTCTCGACGCTGGCGAGTGCTCCAGTCGCACGTTCTCCCAGACGCTCGGCCTCATCCAGAACCTCTCGCATCTCGACGGAGCTCGCGAGATCATCCTCGGCGAGCTCAAGGCGCGCGCCGAGAAGATCTCGCAGGAGATCGTTCCCTCGCTCGTCGAGTTGCTCGACACGATCGGCCGCGACCAGCCCGTTGGCGGCGTCACGCTCGGCAAGTTCACGCCTGCGTCGTCGAACCAGGCAAAGCTCCTCCGCATTCTCAAGACGATCGACTTCTTCGGTGCAGCGCCAAAGAGGCTCCCATCGACCAACAGCGGCGAGCCCGCCTCGAAGAGTCTGTCTGCGGAGGAGGAGCAAGTCAAGCAGATCTACAGCTCGCTCAGCAAGTCTGATCTGTGGAAGCGACTCGGCGACGCGCTCGGCGGCATCGAGGCCAAGCCCGACCTGCTCTACCTCTCGACGGTGCTCCTCCCGCTGATCGAGTCGCTGCTCGTCGTCAACAAGTTCACGGACGCCTCCTCGACCGAGTTCATCGACTTCACTACGGCGCACAGCAAGATTCTTAACACGATGGTTCGCAACAACCCGTCGTTGATGAGTGGATCGTTCGCCGTGCTCGTCCGCAACTCGTCCATGCTCGACTTTGAGAACAAGCGCTCCTTCTTCTTCTCGGTGCGTCCGGCACGTTTGTGCAGCAGGGACTTTCGCTGATCTTCTTGCCTGCTGCAGCGCCTGCATGACCGTTCTCAGCGGAAGCGACCGCACTACCCGACGATCAACCTCAACGTCCGTCGTGCCCACGTCTTCGAGGACTCGTTCCATGTCTTCAACCGCAGGTCCGGCGAAGAGATCAAGTATGGCAAGCTGAACGTCAAGTTCTACGACGAGGAAGGAGTCGATGCTGGAGGCGTTACTCGGTACGTCCTTGCTCGCGCCTTGCCGAACGTGCCAACACGAGCTGACGGTCCGATTGCTTGCCCGATAGCGAATGGTTCGGAGTGCTCGCGCGCCAGATGTTCAACCCGGGATACGCGCTCTTCCAGCCTCAGGCCGCCGACTCGCTCACGTACCAGCCGAACAAGGTATGCGACGTCGCCGTCCCTCGCGCGCAATGCTGTGCTGACCGTGCTCGCGCAGTCGTCCGCCATCAACGAGAACCACCTCGAGTACTTCCGCTTCGTCGGCCGCCTCATCGGCAAGGCTATCTTTGATCAGCGCATCCTTGAGGCTCACTTCAGTCGCTGTGCGTTGCCCTCCCCTTCGCTGACTGGTAGCATCGAGCTGATGCACGCGCATCGCAGCTGTCTACAAGCACATGCTCGGCAAGCCCGTCGACCACCGCGACCTCGAGTCGATCGACCCCGAATATTATAAGTCCCTCGTGTGGATGCTCGAGAACGACATCGAGGGTATCATCGACTTGACGTTCTCCGTCGAGCGGGACGAGTTCGGCGTCATGGAGGTCGTCGACCTCATCCCGAACGGCCGGAACATCCCCGTCACGAACGAGAACAAGCACGACTACGTCCGCCGCATCGCCGACCAGCGCCTCTCGATCGAGATCAAGGATCAGATGGATGTGCGTCGCGCTGACTGCCACCTGCTACAGTTCTCGAGCCGCGTACTGATCTTTCCCTCATGCAGGCGTTGCTGAAGGGTCTGTACGACGTCGTGTCGAAGGACCTGCTTCAGATCTTCTCGGAGCGGGAGCTCGAGCTCCTCATCTCGGGCCTGCCGACGCTGGACGTGGATGACATGCGGGCGCACACCGGTGAGTGCTGCCACCGCCCTCTTCCGCAAGACCTCGTACTGACTACTCTAGCGACAGACCTCGTCGGGTTCTCGCCATCCGATCCCGTTGTCGCGTGGTTCTGGCGCGCTGTCAGGTCCTTCTCACAGGAGGAGCGCGCGAAGGTCCGTCCCATCCCGCCTTCGTCTAGCATCTCTCCTTCCCAGGCTGACCTCTCACCCCTTTACTTGTCACAGCTCCTCCAGTTCGTCTCTGGCTCGTCTCGCGTACCGCTCGAGGGTTTCGCCGCGCTGCAGGGCATGAAGTGAGTTGGCGATTCTGGCTCGGTTCGCCTCGCCTTTCGCGCAGTCACTAACCTCGTCTTCCGTTCCGCAGCGGCGTCACCCGCTTCAACATCCACAAGGCGGGCAACAATGCGAGCCTCCCCACCGCGCACACCTGCTTCAACCAGCTCGACCTGCCGACCGGCTACGAATCCTACGAGCATTTCCGCCGCCACCTCTCGCTCGCCATCCACGAGGTGAGTTTGACGACCTCTCCTGTGTCGACCGCACACGCTGACGCGCGCGTTGCTCGACAGGGCGCAACTGGCTTCGCTTTCGCCTGACCGGGAGACGTCGACTTTCCTTTCTTTCCGCAGCTTGCCCCATCTCTTTCCCGTTGTTCCGCCGTGCATACTGTGTCACTTTAGCTCCGCAACCCTGCATTCGCAACTCTTGTAGAAAGCCTGGCCGCCGTTGTGTTGTTGTCGCCGTCGAAGAGAGTAAGTTGCTCCTCGCTCGCTTTTTCCTCTTAGTCTCCGCTTCGCGCGCGTCTCTGTGTGCGCCGGTACGCTTCCTTTGCCTGTTTCTTTCGCTTCCTCGTACTCGCTGACCTTTTTCAACTCGTCGCGGTCCGCGGATGCAGCGGGATCAGCTACAGTCCACTCTCTTCCTCCTCCCGCTCACTTTCACCGACACAATGAGCTCTCCTGACCTCGAAGCGCTCCTCCGCATGGCAGCTACGATGGGGCTGGGACCGGACGTCATCAAGCAGGTTCGCGCGAACCCCGACATGCTGCGTCGCCTGGCCGAGGGGGTGAGGGCGAGCGCGTCGAGCGGGATCACGTCGCCAGCGTCGTCGACGGAGACGGACATGCAAGACTTGCTCAAACAGCATGCAGACGCTGCGAGGGCTGTTGCCGAACGGGAGAAGCGACTCCCTCCTCGACACCCGCCGAGGAAGGATCGCGACGACCAGATGCGCGAGATGGAGGCTGGCCGCCGCCAGGCTATGGAGGTTCAGAGCGTTGGGGAGAAGGGCTTTCAGTTCTCGTTCATCGGCATGCCCAAGGCATCGTCCCTCGTGCCTTTGTCGAAGCTTCAGCCGAGTCAGTCCCTTCGCTCTCCCTCAACCGTCACCGTTACTGACCGCAGCATGTATAGTCGTTTTCGACGAGATGCAGGTGACGAAGACGCACGAAGGCCGCTATCTCGCCGTACGGATCGTCTCGCGCCCAGGTGAGCCAGCTCAAGCAGACCTGGCTGTCTCCCGAGGCTTACGGGCTTTGCGACAGCTGTCATGGTCGGCATCACTTTCCTCGCCGAAGACGTCACTGGCCGCAGCGAAGTAATCGCCATCTACAACCTCGACCTGCACGGAATCCACGCAGGACCCGACCTCGACGCTTTCTTTCCGCTTGGTACGATCCTCGTCGTCCGCGAGCCAACTTTCAAGATGAATGCGAACGGAACGATGAGCCTTGTCAGGATGGACTCGCCCACCGACTTCGAGCTTGTCCGCCCTGGTCACCCCCTCTTCTCGACTCTCTCCTTCGCCACGCCTCCGCCCGTCTCACCTCGCACCGACGACTTCGACTTCAAGGCACTCGGTAACAAGTACTTCGTCGCCAAGAAGGACCTTCTCGCAGTCAAAGCCTACACCGACGGCCTCGCTCACACTCTTTCGCCCGAAGTCAGCCTTCTCCTCCGCCTCAACCGCTCGCAAGCCCACCTTCGCCTCGAGAACTTCGCTTCGGCCTATCACGACAGCTCGTTCGTGCTGAAGCAGCTCGATGAGGGCGTTAGCGGGCCGCCGCAAGCGAGGTTGAAGGCGACGATCCGCCTCGCTCGCGCATTCGAAGGGATGCGCCACCTCACGCTCGCGCTCGAGCAGTTCGGCAAGGTTATCAAGCTCGATACCGGCAGCAAGGAGGGTGCGGAGGGCAAGAAGCGCATCGAGCGCAAGCTTCGCGAGCGCGACACGGGCGGGTACGACTGGCGCGAACTGGAAAAGCTCGCCGAGACGCAGACGAGACTCGACGTCGGCGACTTTATCGGCCCCATCAAGGTCGTCGAGATGCAAGGGCGCGGTGGAGGTCGCGGCGTTGTGGCTACGAGGGATATCGAGGCGGGAGAAGTCCTCCTCGGTACATTTGGCCTTCCTAAGTCCGACTGGCTTCAACGCTGACTGCTTTTCGCACGGCCAGTCGAGGCTGCGTTGGGCGTCGGCGAGCCTCCCAAGGGCGGAATGATGCTCACCCTCGACTTCCAGACCAACACTGCGACGAAGCCCTCTACGCTCGACCTCGTCTTGAAGCTCGCGAGCAGAATTAGCGACGATCCGACGGTTGCTCCCCTCGTCTATGGCTTGCATGGCGGAGCCCGCTTCCCTCCTTCGAAGACACTCGCCTTCGACTCCTTTACCGAGCGCCCATTGCCCGTCGAGGGCGAGCAACAGTTTGTCGATATCGCCCGTCTTGAAGCCGTCTGTTCCACCAACACGTGAGTTGGCAGGGCTGCTGATGCGGCGGCGGACCATGCTCCTCACACATTCGACTTCCACAGCTTCAGCGCTGGCTCGACCCAACTCGTCGATATCGTCGACGAGGACGCTGAGAGGGTCATGAAGAAGAGCGCCAGCGGCCTCTTTCTCGGGGCAAGCCTCTTCAACCACAGCTGCTCGCCTAACGCTCGCTGGTCGCCCTTGCGCAACGTCATGGTGATTCGCTCGCGCACGTCTATCCGCCAAGGAGACGAGGTCTTCCTTTCGTACGTCGCACCGCTCGACTCGCGCCGTCCCCAGATCCTCCAAAGTCATTTTCCGGCCGGGTGCAAGTGCTCGCTGTGTCTCGGCGAAGCCCTCGATGGTTCGGTCCAGATCGCTCGCCGCGCCTCGCTCAAGAAGACGGACTTCGCTGAGATCCAGAAGGCTGTCGAAGAGCTGCGGGCGAGAGCTACACTCGAGCCAAAGAGCTTGATCCGTCTTCGTCTGCGTCTCCAGAAGATCCTTCGCCAGCTCGAGGCGACCTACTCGCAAAAGCACGGCGCCTTTCGTCCGGAGATGGCGACGGTCTACCACACGATGGGCGAGTTGACGGATCCGACTCAGTCGTCGACGAGGGACGAGGGTAATCGCTTCAGCATCAAGGCTCTCACCGCTGCCGGAGCGGTCTTGGAGGAGACGACCGCGAAGGTCAAGGTTGTCGCCGCGCCCTGCAGTGACCCGTGCAACGCCGTCCCGCAACTCCTCAACATCGCGCATCGCTACAACAGGTCACCGGCAAAGCCGCAGCAGGCTCGCAAGTGGGTCATGGCCGCTTTCGAGATGAACCGCATCCTGTACGGCGACGATTGGTCTCGCTTCGTCGAACGCTACGTCGAGGACATCAAGGCGTTCAAGATTGAGTCCGTTGTCAAGGACTGCGGTGCCATCTAGGGCAGGGACAAGTAGGTTCGACGAGCGCCAGACCGTTCTCCGAGCTGACAGACCGTCTTGCGCAGGCACCGATTTCTCTCTTGCATGGTGTGCTCCTCCCGTCTTCTCTGCTGCTCGAGTTTCGCTTGCATTTCAGCGTCGTTTCACGAAGCGGGTCTGCGCGTCCGCCTGAAAGCGTGGCGAGGAGCGTCGCTCGATGGCCTCTCTGCAAGACAATGGTGGTCGGAGGACAACACCTTCGCTCGAGCGGATGAGAGGCTCGTTTAGACGGCAACAAAGCGACGAGAGAGCTGGCGGAAGAGGCGAGTAAGCGCCACAGTCCTGCGCTGCGAAGTTCATCGCTCGCGCTGTGGATTACGCATCCAGCATAGCCGTCCCAGCAGATGAAGTCGAGGCTGTGCGCGGCCGCAAGCTGTCACAGCCTTTGTGGACGGCGCTCCCCCTCAAACTGATGATGAGAATCGCGAGGAGGAGCAGGAGAAGGAGTGCCTCTGCTGGAAGTGCTGGAACCGTTCGGCAGTAGTAGTCAGTACATCTAATAGCCTCTGCGCGCACCAAGAAGCCCAGCTTGCCCGCGAGTGGAGTGTCCAGGTCGAAGAGGCGCTCCTCATCGCAACTTGGCTCCACCCGCTGCTGGCGATGGCCTCGCCGCCGCACAAGATGTCCAAGCTTGCTCACGACGCCGCCAGAGATGCACAGACTACGGTCCAACAGTCCAAACAGGCCGCCGAGTCCAGCTCCTCGCTGCCTCCACCGCCTTCGACGAGCAAGCGACTCGGGCTGACCAGCGGCGTAGACAAAGCCAAGGTCAAAAAGATCACGCTCAAACCTAAGCGTGAGTGCTCTGCCCGCTCTTGCAACGCACCCGGAACCGACTGACGCTGTTGACGCCGTGCCAGCTCGATCTTCCGCCGCACCCGACCGCACCGCCCTCACGAATCAAGCTGTTCTCACCCTCACACGCGCCGTTCGAGCCATCCAGTCACGCCCACCACAACCTACACCCGAGTCGCTGCAGACGCTGTACGGACTGTGCGAGGCGGCCGTCGCTGCAGGGCCGCAAACCTGCCAGCTTCTCTATGACCGCATCCGCATGGAGATTGAGCGGGAGACGGGCGAGTTGCGCAAGATTTTGGCGGGCAGTGCGGACGGGATGATGCATGAGGGGCAGGAGGAGAAGTGGATGAACGAGTTCGAGCGGGAGGGGAAGCGGTTCTTGGACCAGGTGCTCCTCATTCGGAGCATCTTTCTCCAACTTGACCGCACCTACGTCCTCAACTCGGCTGGTCTTCTGTCCATCTGGTATGTACCGCTTCTACTGGCAGAAAGACGAGCATCGCTGACCTCGATTATTCTCAGGGACCTCGGGCTCGACCTCTTCCAGCATTCGGTTCTCGCGGACGAAGGGATCGCACAACGCGTCACCTCATGTCTGCTACATCTCGTTGAACAGGAGAGGTGTGTTCTTCTGCTGGATTCGGACGAGCTGCTGCTGATGCCCGAAGCGTAGGAACGGCAATATCGTCTCCCGTTCTCTCCTTCGCTCTTTCCTCCTTCTCCTCCGCACCTTCTCGCAACAAAGCTACACTACTCTCTTCTCCACGCCCTTCCTGGCTTCCACACGCGCCTTCTACAACGCCCAAGGCCTGTCGCTTTCTACGAGTGTGGACCCGTCGACTTACCTCAAGCGTGTGGTCGAGCGATTACACGAGGAGGGCGAGCGGTGCGACGCTGTACTCGGTTCGGAGTCGAAGGGCAGCGTGCTGCGTATAGTCGAGGAGGAGATGATCAAGGGTCATGTCGAGAGTATCGCCGAGAAGGGTACGTCCGAGTCCGCCGATCTCTGAGTGCCAATGATGCGCTGACTCTCCGCCTCGCAGAAACGAGCGAGATGTGCGCGAAAGATGCGCGGGAAGACTTGACCGCGCTGTACGCCCTCCTTGGCCGGATCAGCAAGATCCCCGAGCTTCGCAAATCGTTCCTCGAGTACCTCAAGGTGCGTACTCCCGCTTCAGTCACTGCGGAGACGCTGACCTCCCTTTCGCGACCATCAGTCCGCCGGTCTCGCCGTCGTCATGGACGCCTCGCAAGACGTCAACATGGTTGACAACCTGATCGCCTTCCGCAAGCGCGCGAACGACCTCGTCACAGCCTGCTTCTCCGACGACGCGAGCTTCAAGTCGGCGATCAACTCGGCGTTCGAGTTCTTCATTAACAAGCGCGAGAACAAGCCGGCCGAGATGATGGGTAAGGTTGCCGTTGTTTGGCATCGTCCTTTCTGCGAGCTGATCCGTCGTGAAACGCAGCCAAGTATCTCGACGCCAAGCTGCGAAGCGGTGGGAACCGCGGCATGGACGAGAACGAGCTCGAGAAGACGCTCAACGACGTTCTCTACCTCTTCCGTTTCACGCAAGGTGCGTCTCCTCCTTTTAGTCCGCTAGCTTTCCGCCCTAGGGAGGGCAAGCTGACTTCTGGAATTCGCTGACCTACAGGCAAGGACATCTTCGAGGCGTTCTACAAGCGCGACCTTGCCAAGCGATTGCTGCTCAACAAGTCTGCCTCGTTTGACGCCGAGCGCAGCATGCTTCTCAAGCTCAAGGACGGTGCGTCTTGCGTCTCGACTTGTAGAGGCAAGCTGACACGGGGCGTCGTCCTTGTCTTCGCGTGCAGAATGCGGCGCCGGCTTCACGCAGAAGCTCGAGGTCATGTTCAAGGACATGGAGCTGTCGGCCGACGTCATGCAAGCCTACCAAGCCACGGCCGCCGGCTCGCGCTCACCCAGCAAATCGAGCGAGTCGTTCGACCTCTCCGTTGCCGTCCTCTCGCAAGGCAACTGGCCGACCTACCCTCCCTTCCCTATCGCGCTTCCTCCATCTCTCACCTCCGCCCTCGATCGCTTCAAAGCGTTCTACATCTCGAAACACTCGGGTCGGACAATCACCTGGGCTCACGGGCTCGATACGTGTGCATTGAGGGCGACGTTCCCGAGCAAGGGCAAGGGCGGGGGAAGGAAGGAGTTGATGGTTAGTTTGGCGCAGGCGGTCGTGTTGTTGTTGTTCAATGACGTCGAGGATGCGAAGTTGAGCGTGGAGGAGATTGGCGAGGCGACGAAGTTGGGTGCGTGGCGACGGTTCCGCTGGTCTCTCAAGCGATACTGACCTGCTCGTGTCTGTTGATCTTCGCGTACGCAGACAAGAAGGAACTCAACCGCACGCTCCAATCCCTCGCATGCGGTAAAGTCCGCGTGCTCGTCAAGCACCCGAAAGGCCGCGACGTCAACCCAGGCGACCAGTTCTCGTTCAACTCGGTGCGTTTGCCGCTTGTTCTCGCCCTCTGTTGAATGCTCGCTTCGAGGGTGATTGACGGATAGGGTCGGATCTGCGGGAACAGGACTTCAAGGACGACCATGTGCGGATCAAGATCAACCAGATCCAGCAGAAGGAGACGGTGCGTTCGCCTGTTCCCCATCGCTGCGAGCCTCTCTCGAATGGCAGGAGCTGCTTGCTGACCGGACGAACGGTTGACAACAGGCTGAGGAGAACAAGTCGACGACCGAACGCGTCTTTACGGACCGGTCTTCGCACTTGCAGCTCGCTATCGTCCGGTGCGTCCTCGCCTTACATTTCACGCTCGTCGGGCATGACTGTTGGCGCCGTGGGCGGCTGCTGATCTTTGGACGGTTGCACAGGATCATGAAGGCTCGCAAGACGCTCAAGCATCAGGAGCTGTGCGTGCTCCTTTCGTTCACGCTCTCCTGCGCGTGACGGAGAACCAACGCTGATCCCTCGCTTGCGCAGCGTGATGGAGGTCATCAAGCAGATCGGACAGCGGTTCAAGGTCGAGCCCGCCGAGATCAAGAAGGTGCGTAGCCGCCGTCCCGCTTCGCCCGCAGCCTCACTGACGTTCTCTCTCTCGCCGTGCAGTCGATCTCGAGCCTGATTGACCGCGAGTACATGCGGCGGTCGGACGAGGACCAGCGGGTGTACGAGTACCTCGCCTGATTCGACTCGGCGCCTCTCGACGACTCTCCCTGTACATTCGTCACCTTTCACCTGTTGTTTCGCCCTTACTGCTATGCATCGCTGTTCGCACGAGAAGGGATTGGCTCGAGTACAGGGGGACGGTGAGCGGGTCGGGCTGGGCTGTCTGAGCGGGGGCGGGGGGACTTCGCCTCGCTCGTCAACTACGCCTCGCCAGCACGCTGTGGACCACAACGAGCACTGCCAGACTGCTCACACACGCCATGCCACGACCCACACACACCCACACCGCCCAGACGCCGCGCCAGTCGACGCCGACCTCGTCAAGCTCGTCGAACACATCGGGTCACGCACCCACCGCGAGGAGGCGCAAGGGCGTGCCAGTCAAGTCGCCAGGACGGTCACTCGCACCCTCGACTCTGTCCTCGTCGACCCCAGCGGGTCCGCGAACGCTCTCGTCGACCGTCAACGCGCCTCATCTCCTCAAGGTCCTCCTCCGCGACTCGGACCTGCCTCGCTCGTCGCTCGACAACAAGCGCTTCAAGCCCGCCGCAGAGAAGGCCAAGAAGAAGAAGACGAGCCAGCGGGACACCCTGCCGCCTGCGCTGGAGGGCTACGGGCGTGGCAGGCGCGGGACTTCGCTGAGCGCGATCACTTCGGCGGAGGGAGACTACGACCTGTCCGGCGCGTATGCGGCGATGGGACGGGGCAGGTCGCCTGGTGTGCACACTGCAGGGGGCAGGAAGGGCAAGGCGAACGGCGTCCACCACCACCACCTCTCCTCCTCCGCGAGGCGAACTCATGCCCCCGCGCACTTCCACCCGTATGCGCATACATCGAGCCCCTCGTACCAGCCGTCGACCTCCGCCATCCCGTACGCCGACCCGAGCAGGATGGCGCGCGCCTTGTCCGCCGGTCTCGCACACGCCATGCCGCCTGCGTCTATCGCGCCGCCTCACCTCGCACACCCGCCGCAGCCTTACTACCCTCCCATCCCGCCTTCGTCGGCTGTCCCCGTCCCTTCTCCCCTCGCGAGGAGCTTCTCGGCGAGTGGAGCCGAGCGGCTGGCGAGGCAGCGGACGCCGAGCGGGTCGACCGGAGTCGCGAGGGTCGCGGAGCTCGCTGGGACGCCAGTACCGTGAGTCGAGTCTCGTTCTCCCGGGTCTCTCTTGTTCCAAACGGAGCTGACTCTGCTCTCGCAAGCAGTGGCTACCACGCCGTCGCCGCATGACACCCCGTCGCCCACATCTCCGTATCCCTCGCTCATTCCTCGCCCTCGCCTGCATACCCACATCGACCTGTCGGAACACTATTTGCGCCTTCCCTTTCTTTGTTGCTCTCCATATCGACCTCTTCGCTTTCTCCAGCGGTGTATAGACTTGCTTCCACCCCTTGATCCGCTTCTTTCCCCTCGTCGTTGTCTCCCATAGCTTCCTTGCACTAATGGACTGGCTTCCTCGCAACTTTTGACGGAGAGACTGCTTTTACAGAAGCTCTACGAGGAGAGCCAATGGTAGACCCGCACAACATGCTCAAACATCCGCCTCTCACCTCCTCCCTCACGCCAGCGGAACAGCCGCACCGTCCTGCGCCGGCGCGGGTCCAGGATTCTGCACCGGCTGCGCCCTCGGCGGCACGTACCCCATCTGCGCCATCTGCGCCTGCACCTCTGCAGGCTGGACCTGCGCCGCGTTCTGCCTCGCGGCGGTGACGAGCCTCGCCGCCTCCTCCAGCATGCGCGCAACCTTGACGCGGTCCTCGAACAGCTCCTGCTTCTGCACTTCGACCGCGCGCCGTTCAGCCTCGACGAGCTGTTCGAGCTCCTCGAAGTGCTTGAGCTTGAGATCGAGTTTGCGGACTTGAGCTTCGACGACGGCTGTGACGAGGGAGTGGAGCGAGGCGTCTTCTTCGAGTGCGAGGGCGTGCGCTTTCGCTGCTGCCGAGCCGAGGGCGGTGAGGGCGGCTTTTTGGATGTTCGAGGTGGCCGAAGTGCGCGACGAGTCGGCGAGCGGGTCCTCGTCGGCGTCTTCCTCCTTCTTCTCGACTGCGGAGGACGCCTCGCCGTTCGTCTTCACCGCTCCGTCGACCTCCATCCCATCGCCGCCCGTCGCCTGCGCCTTGTCCTTCTTCTCCTTGAGGCCCTTCTCGAGCTCCTCAATCGCCTCTCCCGCCGCCTTGGCCGCAACCTTCCTGTCGACCGCACCCGCCAAGAACGCCACAACGCTCATGACCGGGTTATCCGTCTTGCTAAGCGGGACCCTCCCAAACCCATACGGGCCGTTCGCCGCTCCTCCCGCCTCGGCAAGGAAGCCATCCTCGATCGGGAGCTTGAGGAACTTGGCGATGCACTGTTCCTTCGTGCGCGTACCAACGTGGTCGGCGACTTTGTCCCAGTCTTCGTCGTGCATCTCGATCCCTTCGAGCAGGAGGAGCGTCTCCTGGTCCGACCAGGGATCGGTCTCGGCGTGCGCGAACGGGTCCGCGTCGAGTCGGACAAAGTCGCCCGAGTGCATCGTCGAGGGGAAGCGGCCCTCGGAGTAGCACGCGCCGCAGAGCGACACCTCGCCCTTGGATTTGAGCGACGTGTATCGCACGGTTGGGGTGGTCGTTCCGCAGGTGTGGCAAGGTTTCAGGTTGCGCTGAGGGTCGGCGGGTGACGTTTCGGCGGCGGTTTGGGCGGCGAGAGCTTGGTCAGCGAGCGAAGAGGCGGTTGCGGAGGAGAGGCGGATGTCGGCTGTCGCCGGACGGGAAGGGTCCGTCTTGATCAGGTCGGTGCGGATGGAGGTGCCGGAGGCAGTGGTGGAGGAGGGCTTCGTGCCGGGGTGAAGGGGAGCGAGACCTCGAGGGGTGTCGACGAGGATGCGGAAGTGGCCGGTGAAGGGAGGGCCGAGAGAGGATGGGCGCGAGTCGGCATCGATCTGCGCACACTCGTGGGTCAGTCACAGCATTTTCAAGCGACTCGTAGCAACGCGCCTGGTAGTTGATGAGTCCCCACTGCTCGAGAAAGGCGTGCACGCGCATGATGGCGCAGACGTCTCCCGCGAGGTTCCGCCTGCACGCCGTCACGGTCAAGTACTCGCTCGGGTTGAGCCTGTACGTGTGGATCATAAAGTCGCGGTAGTCCTTGTAGATGGTCGGCGTCTTTGAGCGGTTCTTCGAGTTGAAGAACTCGGGCAGGCTGCGGCGCTCGATCGGGTGGATGGTCGCGAGGCTAAACCAGGTCGCGTACGAAGGCACGATGACGGGGTGCGTCTGCGTCGCAAGGTACCGCCGCGCCGTCGTGAGCCGCTTCGAGACGTTGGCAGCGTCGTCGCCAAACATGCCCGCCTCCTTGGCCGAACGCTGGTTCGCGTCGCCGTCTTCCGCCCCGTCATCCATCGCTGCACCCGGTGTCGATGCCTCGCCCGGTTCCTGCGTGCGCGCGCGCTTGTTGTCGCCGGTCGAGGTCGAGGCGGACGGGTCACCTCCCGCGGCCGTCGCAGCAGTTGGGTCGTCTTCAGCGGGGCGCTTGAGCGTCTGCTGAGGCTGTTGCGAGTCGACCTGCATCTTCACAGCGAGCGTGAACGTGAGAGAGCGAGCGTGTCCAAGTCGACGAGATGAGGACGCGAGCGGGTTGGCCTCTGCCGCTCACACTCGCTCCACTGGCTGGTCTGGGTCCCTCGCAGTGCTTTCAGGACCTCATAGACTGGCTTGACGAGCGCACCGGCCTTTCTCGCGACCGAGGCGACCCTCTCCTCGTCCTCCGCGAATCTCCATCGCTCGCAGGGCTATGCTCCGCTCAACACGCTCAAGATGCGCTCTGCTATAGCTTGTGACGTTTGTATAAGCGCTGGAACGGCGACAACGGAACGCAGGGGCCTTCCTCGGGGTCCTCGGAGGCAGACGGACTCCTCTCTCGCGTGTCTCCTCCCCTCGCCCCCTCTCATCGCCTCACCACACCGCTTCCTGGCTTCAAGAGCTGCTTTCCTCGCGACTACTGCTTCCAACTATACACACTCGTTTGACTCACCCGGGCAGTCTTGCCACAAATCGCCATGTCATCCGCCTACAGCCTGTCGGGGGTGAGTGCGCGCTCCTCTCCACGCTCGGCTCGACTCGCTCACGTTCATCGCAACTCGCAGACGCCGGCGACTGACCGCCGATACATGACTTCGGCGGCGCCGTCGTCGAGTGCGCGAGGCGGGAGGCTGACGCGCGGCATGAAGGGCGTTCTCCTCCTCGCGGCTTTGGCGGTGTTGATCGTGAGTTGCGACCTCTCCTTGTTTTACAGCTCAGCTATGCTGACGCTGAAGCCATCCCAGATTGCCATCGTGCCTGCCGCGGTCGTCACGACTCGCAAAGACGACAAGAACCTGGCTGCGCAGGACTCGTCTGCCGGGTATACGACCGTCATTAACGGCGTGACCACCTTCATCCAGACCCGCACGGCGTCCGTCGTCACCCGCAGCTCCTTCTCGACCCTCCCGAACGGCCGCATCTCGACTGTTTTGCAAGAAGTCACGCTGCCGGTTGTCACTGTGTCGGCGACTGCTGCTGGCGCGGTCCAGACTGGTTTCGAGACGGTCACTATCGACGGACAGGCTGTGGTGGTCGCCACACAAACGCAGTACGTCGCTGGCGGACAGGTTGTCGTAACGCGAACTCTGCTGAACGGTTCGTCCGGATCCCTACCTCTCAGGATGATCCGCGCTGACACGAAAGCCATGCAGACCCACAAGCTGTGGAGACGGTTTACTCGACAGCCTTCCAAGACCTGACTGTGACGAGGTAAGCGTGTCCACGACCTACGGGCCAGGAGGAAGAATCGCTGACTGGGGAAGCAAACAGGCCCGGCTCCGCTTCGCCTACCACAAATTCCGTTCCGTCGTCGTCTGCGCCTTCGAGCAGCTCCTCGACGACGTCTTTCGTGCCCTCTACCTCGAGCGTACCCTCAACATCGAGCCTGCCCGCATCAAGCCAGTCGAGCAGCTCTTCGACCACAGTTCCTCCGCCCTTGACTAATTCGTCTTCCTCGAGCTCGCCTATCGTCACCAGCCCCGCGACGACGAGTCAGCAGCCGACCACAACGTCGCAGGCGAGCAGGTGCGGGTTGTCGCTTGATCATGCTTTCGCTCAGAAGCTGACAGGCGCACCACAGCTCGACTAGTCAAGTCACCAGCGTCATCCCGACCTCGTCGACTCGCACAACCTCGGCGGACCCGACGTGCGTGCCGAGTTTTTCTTCGCCGGAAGGCAGTACTGACTTCCCTTCGGACGCAGGACGACGAGCTCCGTCTCTACCTCCGCCGTCCCGACCAGCACGTGCGTCAAACGCTCCCGGAGACGCATCAAGCAACGCTAACCCCATCGCATTGTCGCAGCACGGCCGCTTGCATTCCCGGTCTTCCCCCCTTCCTCGGCGGCTGCCCAATCTCGTCCAGCTCCTCGCGCACATCGTCAACAACCGCACCTCCTAGCACGTCTACCGAGCCACCGACTACAACGAGCGCAGCACCATCTTCGACGTCTGCCCCTTGCATCCCTGGCCTCCCCGTTTTCCTCGGCGGCTGCCCCGTTCCAACGACTTCTTCGCGCTCCTCCTCATCGACTGAAGCCGTGAGCACAATGTCTGAGCGCTCAAGTACGACAAGCGCGGCCCCGACCACGAGTAGCGCAGCTTGTGTCCCTGGCTTGCCCGTCTTGCTTGGCGGATGTCCCGAGCCTACAACGTCGAGCCGCACGTCGAGGTGCGCCGGACCTAAGTTCCTTAGGGTGCAGCGTCCTGACTCATCCTGGTACTCCCCAGCTCGCGCACGACAACGACAGCTGCGCCCACCTCTAGTCCAGCTTGCATCCCTGGTCTTCCCGTCCTCCTCGGCGGCTGCCCCGTTCCGACAACTTCTTCGCGCTCCTCCTCGTCGACTGAAGCCGCGAGTACGACGTCTGAGCGCTCAAGTACGACAGGCGCGGCGCCGACCACGACTAGCGCAGCCTGCATCCCAGGCTTGCCCGTCTTGCTTGGTGGGTGTCCCGAACCGACTACGACCTCCTCTCCAGCAGTCACGACACGTACAACCTCGTCGCGTACGACTCTTGCGCCGTCGGGTACCGCAACATCGAGCAGTACGCCGACCGACTGCATTCCGGGATTGCCTCCGCTTTTGGGCGGTTGCCAGCCCAGCACGTCTCCGAGTTCGTCGAGCACGCGTACGACGACAACGGAGGCTGAGACGGCTCGTCCTACAACGAGCGAGAGGACGTACGTTCTGCCTGCTCGGCCTTCTCGAGATGGCAGAGCTAACAGCGGTCCGGCCCCACAGGACAACCACAACGACGCAAGCCGAGTCGACTTGTGTCCCTGGCCTTCCTCCGCTTCTTGGCGGCTGCGCGCCCTCTACGACACGAGCGCCAACCCCGACCTCTACGAGCGACGCCGAACCTTCGTCGACCTCAAGCAGGTGCGTTTGCTTCCGACTGTCTTCCGCTGCATCTGCTAACCTGCATTGTCGCAGCGACAGCACGACGGTCAGTGTCTCGATTTGCCAAGGCCTCGACTGCGAGTCGAGCACGCGAACTACGCCTGCTCCTTCGACGCGCACAAGCAGGTGCGTCGCCTTTCTGCTCTTCGCTTTTCCATTGACTGACATTGAAGTGTTTTGTCGCAGCTCCTCCTTAGCATCGGCAACCACGACCGACCCTGACTCGTCCTCCAGGTGAGCTTCGCAACGTCGTTCGACCCGAGCAATTCCGCGACAGCATGCTGACCGCCCTTTACACAGCTCGACTCGTCCTGTCACAAGCACGACGACGGACGCAGAGTCGTCTAGCACGACACGTCCTGAGCCGTCCTCCGCGTCCTCGTCGTCTTCCAGCTCCTCCTCGGACGAACCCGCAACGACATCCACCCGGCCGACGCCTTCCTCCGCAACTCAGGACACCTCCTCAGCCTCTCCCTCGGCGACCTCGTCCAGCCCCGGACCCGCACCAACCTCTTCCTCGTCATCCAGCTCCGAGCCCGATCCAACTTCTTCTCCTGCCTCATCCTCGTCCTCTGCCTCCGCATCGCCTCCTCCCTCGTCCTCGTCATCGACAACAACCTCTGAGCAGTCCGTCCCAACAGACGACGAAGGCATTCCGGTCCAGTCCGCCGCGCAGGTCGCTCATCCCGGCTCAGGCGCTGGTACGGAGCGCGAACTGATTCGCCGCCGCCTCCCGAAGTTCACGCCTGCGCCGACTCCTCACGCGCGGCTGGTCAAGAGGCATCGTGAAGTTGTGGCGCGACACTAGTTCCTCCCTTTCGTCGCCGCCTGCGCCCGGCTCTCGTCCTCGTTCTTCCAAGTTATAATCTGTCAGTCACTCGCTCCGCTGCTTGCGTGTCCGCTTGATACCCCTCCGTAGTTTCTCCTTATCACCCCTTCCGTCGCAAGCCCTCTCGCCTGCAAAGTCCTTCGCACGCTCTTTGATCTCGTCGAGTTCGAAGAGGCAACGAGAGGACGGAAGTCTAGTGTTCATTCACATCACAGCAAGAAGTATACATCTATTCAGCAAGAAAGAGAACGAACAGCTATATGCGTGGCAACCCAGGACGAAAGGACAGAGAGATCGGGAATCCGTGTATACAGAGGCTCGAAGGGCAAGGAGGAGGCGAACGTCCGTGGGAGAAAGGGCGAGGGGTACTGATGGTGATGGGCCGTCTAGAGCGAAACCGAGGAAGAGAGCGCGGGGGCGATTAGGGCGCTCGAGGATAGAGTCGAGAGTGTCGAGATAAGATATGCCGTGGGCGCGCCTCAGAAGGTCGCCCAACTCTGCCACGGCCCTCCCTGTACGCTCCCAAACTCCTGCTGGAGCCTCCTCCGTTCCTTGACAGTCCGCTCATGGCGCTCGTCGTCTTCGTCCGAGTCTTCTTCCCCGTCCTCGTCGGCAGCCAGACGCGGCGGGCCGTCTTCGACCTCGGTCGAGGCGTTCGATACCCCGTCGAAAGCCCTTCGCGCCTCGGGCCCGTCGCGCTCCGAGTCGGACGAATCCGAAAGCACCTCGCCCTCCCTGACTACCTTGGGCGTCGTAACCGCCGTACACCTCGCGCCCCTCACACTCGCAGGCGACGCGCCCCTCGACCCGAGTCTCGAAGCGCTCGAGTTGCGCGACAAGCTGGGCTGCTTTTTCCGTCGCCCGTGCCCGTGCGCGTGAAGTTGGGTGGGCGGGATGACGAGCGATTCGGGCGACGTCCCGTCCGTCGAAGTCGAGGTTCCGTACGCCGCGAGGCCCTCGACGGACGTCGAAGGGGTCGAGTACTCCGACGCGGTGGTGACGGATGAAGTCGATGTAGCGCTACCTTGTCGCGAGCGGGAGCGCGACGAGGCCTTGCCGTGCGCTTGCGCGTGAGAGTGTGCGTTGGGAGGGGAGTGAGCGGGGGACGAGGCGCGCGAGGCGGAACTAGCTCGCGAATGAGGGTGGCGGAGGGTCAAGGGGCCTGCGCCTGCGTTCGCGGCGTTGCCGAAGGCCGAGTAGGGCGCGAGTGGGTGTGCGAGGACGGGCGGGGTGAGGAGAGGGGTTGGAGCGCCGGAGGGGTTCGGCGCGGAGAAGTAGCACCTGTCGCAGACGCGTGCTGAGAGCGGCATCGAGTTGGTCTGGGAGGGAGGGGAGGACGAGGTGGGTGTCGAGCTGGTCGAGGCGGTCGAGGCGGTAGAGATGGCTGATGCGTTCGAGAGAGAGACCGAGTACGCGAGAGAGGGGAGGTCGATGGCGGATGAGCGGGGGGTCGCGCGAGGAGTGCCTCGAGGCGTGAAGGCTGGGACGGAGTCGTCTTCGCTCGAAGGCCACAGCAGCGTCGAGCGAGACGAGTGCGCGGCGCAGAAGATGTCGCCGCAGGTGCTACGGGGCGAGGATCAGCGGGAGAAGGGGATGGACCGGAAGGAGAGAGCGGCGCGCACCGGCAGTGGTGTCTCCGGTTGATGAGGTCGAACCTGAGCGAGCAGTCTGGGTCTGCGCAGTTCTCTGCCTCGTCATCGGGCTGTTGTCGCACACGAGCGAGTGGAGTGAGCACCGTTCCTTCACGCCAGCAGTCCGAGGAAGAGCGCACCTTCCACTGCGAGCGCGGGAGCATGCGGCCGCGGACGAAGGCAGCGCCAATGTCCCTGCTCGAGTCCTGCGAGACGGGCGAGAAGGGCGCGGCGAGGGTGCTCAGCCACGACTGCGACTTTGCTTCTGTCGCGGCGAGGGAGGGTGAATGCGGCGGCGATGGGTGCATGAACAGGTCGCGCTGGACAGATCCTGCGGTTGCGAGAGGGTCAGACTCGCTCAGGGTGTCGCTGAGAGTGCTCTGATGCTCACCATTGCGTCGCAGTGCGGCTGGGCGGTCTGCGCGATGCGAGCGAAGGGGGATGTCAGGGGTTCGGAAGTCGGGGCAGGGGTGAGGGATGGCACGCACAGAGTGGCTGCTTGTTCTGTCGTTCCCTGAAGTGCAGGGTGACTGCTGTGCTGCCATGGGACGGGCTGGGAGGCTGCCTGACAGCTGGGTGTGGCATGGTGTGGGTCGGAGTTGTGCGTGCGAGATGCCGAGTGTCCTGGGCTGGGCTGTGGGTTGGCCTGGTTGGTTGGTTGGTTGCTCGTTTGTGGTTCGTTTGTGGGTTGTTCAGGCCGACATCGCTGAGGATGCCTGCTGCCGTCGAGTTGGACGAGGGCGAGGCGAGCGAGGCGGCGAGGGCAGCGTGGGCGTGCCTGGCTTGGTCCACTTCCACACAGCCCGCTTCCTTCTCTCTCTCTCTCTCCCCTCGCTCACCGACTCGCTTGTCACACAACTCTTTCACTGGGACTGCTCACTTGGACAGCACACACACACTCGCACTCTTCGACCACACCGCCTCCGCGGAACAGCCATCCGCCACCCCTTCCATCCCCAGCTTGTTTCGCCCGCCCCGCTCTTTCCCCTCGTCTCGCTCGTCTCGCTCCCTTCTCGCTGCCCACCGCACAGCCAGCCAGCCAGCCAGGCGGTGCAACCCCTCGCTCGCCTCGCTTCAACGCTTGTCCGACCAACGCTATCTCGCTTGGCTCACCGCGTCCAGCTGGACTGCACCGCGCTGCTCCCCGTCGCGGCACTTCTCTCCGAACCCGCATACAGGCAATCCCCAGCCAGAACGGCGACTTCCAGCCCTTTCCTCTTCCCGCCTTCGTCCCGCCCGCCCGCTCTCACGATGAGAGGGGGGACGGCCGACTGGCGCGGCAAGGACCCGCAGCTTCGCGTCAGGACCTATAGTTGGCGGACCGAAGGAGAGGAAGACAAGATTGCAGAGTGGAAGAGGAAGATTGTAAGTTCTCGCCGCCTTGACAACTAGACCTCATACATACTGTGCGGACCACGAAAAACAAACAAATCAAAAAGAAAAGAAAGGGAGAGAGGGAGAGGAGAAGAGAGAGAAGAGAAGGAAAGGAGAGAAGAGGGAGGAGAAGAGGGGAAGGATTGAGGAGGAGGAAGGAGGAGAGAGGAGGGAGGAGGGAGGAGGATATCTTCAAGATGAACAGCACCTACGGACGCCTCAGCAGCCCACGTGAGATGTACCCCTAGCTGCACTTCAGTATCGTCGTCGGCAACGGATTCTCCGCTGCCCCTCCTGAGGGTCGAAAAAGCGCGAACGGAGGAGGTGAGGCACGCTGGGCCGGTGGCAAGGCGTGAGGCTGCGGACGCTTAGAACGAACAGCCAATGCCTTTAGGTATAGCAATGGCCGGCGAGGCATATCAGCAAGCAGGGAAGAGCCTGAGTCAGTCAAGACCAAGGAGGAGAGAGGGAGCGAAAGACAAGGCGGAGCATTTGGTGCCCTCCGAGAAGAATTCCAGCTTGCAAGGTCCGCCAGACCTCCTCGAGCGATAGTTGTACATGTAAGGCGGACCGTACGGTGTTTGCGGCGAAGCCTGCCATGCTGCGCAGCTGACCAGCCCCAGAAGGATGCTCGGGCCGACCTTGCTCGTCTCAGTCTTCCCGCTGGTACCCTGCGCGTACCGATGCGCACTGAGAGTATGTTGTAGCACCCTCCGAGCCAAAAATCGAAGCCTCCATGCGCCCGTAGACCGCCCTGCCAGTAGCCCTCTCCCAAAGCCAGCCTGCTATTTCCTGTCAACATCCACCTACTGACCTCCTCCTGTGAAATTGTGCTTTGAGGCGCAAGTACGGTTCCGTCGAGCGAAGCGAAGCGGCGCAAAACGAATGGCTGAGACTGTTGATGCTTCCTGGTGTGCGAGAGAGAGATGAAGCGGCAGTGTGGCGAGTAGCGCATCGTACTGCGGGGTCGCGCGCAGCGAGCGAGCGGTCACAGCAGGTCGAAAAGCTGCTAGCGAGGACATCGAAGCACTGTGCAGAGCGGAAGAGCTGTTGTAGATGAAGGAGCGGAGGCGAAGGGACGATTACAAGACCCTTACTCGGCAAGTCTAATCTCGCTGACTAGCCTCGAATTGTCCTTCTCTCGACGATTTCTCCTCTCCTCGCCGCTCTAGGCACGAAGCGACCAGCGTGAGCCCGACAAAGAATTGTTTGCAGCCCTTGGTCGTCAGGAGACATCCTAACGAGCCGTGAGAGACGAGAAATCAGCGAGGCCGCGAGTGACTTGGCTGGAGATCAAGCCGGTCGCTCACTCATCCGCCCTGACTACTCCTCTCCAAGGACAGCTCTTGGGGGACTGCTGCTGTTGAATGGAGGGGAGGAGAACTTTGCTAACTTCGCTGCTCAGGCACAGGGTCTACGTCGCAAGAACACGGGGAGAGGTGTGTGCGGCGTGCGGGTGAATGGGGGCAGGCACAAAGCTGATGGATTTTGGCGAAGCCGGGAAGACCCTTAGCTTCTGGCGAAGCTGCGGGAAAGAGTCTCGCCTCCTCCGCGCGCCTCAATGGCGCTCGGTACGATTGGACTCGTCTGAACTTACTGCTTAGTCTTGATCGTGCGGTACATACATGTACTCGCAGGGCGACGAGGGGGGCGCTCACACGACCTGCGACTGCTCGCTCCTCGCCTCGACATCCGCCGAACATCCCATCGCCGAGCCTTGCCTTGCCGCTTCTTCTCAATACAGTACACCTTGCAGGACTCTGAGAACCGTACATCTCCGCGCCTCCCTCCCATCTCCGCGATTCTCAAAGCTGTCTCGGACTCCGCTTCGTCTTGGTCGGAAAAAGCTTTGCGCCCTCTTTCGCTGTGGATGCCGAGCAAGAAGCACTGAAGCAGGGGCGCGCTTCCCGCTTCGTCTTTGCCGAGCAGACGGGAAGGAGAAATGGAGAAGGTCAAAGGCAGGAAGTGAGGGAAGCGGAATCCAGCTCCGTCTATCCGCGTTTCCAAGCGAAGCAAAGCGTTACGGGTATAAAGAAGACAACGTCAAGAGAGAGAGAGACCATGCATGCGAATTTATGCGAGTATGTATGAGGGGAGGAGAGGAAATGTCTATGAGCGACGAGGAAAGCGAGCATGTCGTCGGTCTCCGTGCGACTGGAAGAAGGAAAGAGTGGGAGTCGGGTAGTGTCTGTTATGAGTTGATAGAAAAGGCATCTCGTCGAGTCGAGGTCGGGTCGAGGCGAAGCGAGGCGGGAGGAGAAGGAGGGTTAGCAGGCAGGCAGGTCTGCTTAGAGCGGCAAGACGGCCCTCCCATTCGCATCCACCGTCAAACCCCCACTCGTCGACCTCCCCAACCCCATTCCCAACCCCGCTTGAGACTCGACGCCGTGGTGGATCCTCTGCTCCTCCTCGCGGATCAAGTCCCCGAGCGAGACGCTCGCTGCGCTTCGGGGGAGAGATGCCGTTGGACCCGCTCCAAGTGGGTGGACGGACGAAGGAGAAGGCGTAGAGGAGGCCGAAGAGGAGGACGAGAGGTGCAGTCCTTCGCCGAAGCGGCCGGAGAGCTCGCTCATGGGTGACGAGTACACCTTGGCCATTGGTGCGGAAGAGGGGAAGTAGCCTCCTGGCATTGACGCTGTTCTTGATAGCGCGATGGAAGAGGAGGAGCCGAGATCGATTGGGGCAGCGAGGGACGAGACGGAGGCGTGGCGAGGGAGCGGAGGTGGGTTCGAAGCGAGCGAGGCGGCGGAGAAGGGCGAGGTAGTGTTTGTCGTGTAGGGTGTAGGGCGAGAATACGAGCGGTGACGGCCGTGCATTGCTGGGCGAGACGAGGAGACGGAGGGTCGGCGCGATCCTTTCGGCGGCTCGAAAGGGAGCGAAGGGAGCGAAGGGGTGTGACGGTGCATCGATGCGGGCGTCGAGGTGCGCGACGACGCAGCCGAGGCGAGACTCGAGTGCTGCAGCGCGCTGTCTGGGTCGCCGGGCGAGTTGTCCCGGAACGTCAACGAGCCCGTGTGCCGCCTCGACAACGCAGGACGCGGTGCAGTCCCTGCAATCCCGTACTGCTCCTCCGTCAAGTCCTGCGCCGCGAACGTCGCATCCTGCGCGAGGACCGGCGTCTGCTGAGGCGTCTGCGACGGGTCTTGCATGCCGAGACTCGCCGCATACCCGCTGTCGTGCGGACTGTGCGTCGTCGAAGCGGGCGTGGCGATCGAAGACGTCGTGTACGCAGGCGAGACGACCTGTCCGTACTGGTCGACCGAGATCGTCGCCGTCTGGTCGAAGGGAGTGTCGGCAAGGTAAGGCGAGGGAGCGGTCGAGCTGGGGGTCGTCGCAGCGTGTGAGTAGGGCTGGTGCTCGTCGAGAGTGTGTAGCTGGTGCGAAGGGTGGATGTACGGGCCGGACGACGACGTCGGGAAGACGTGCATGCTTTCCTGCGCCTGACCCTGCGATAGCGGTGCGAGCGGCGCCTGCGGATGCAGCGGGACGTCTTCACCTCCCGCCATGCTCGGGTCAAAGACGAGCTCGCCGGCGGGAAGCATCGCAAAGCCGTTCGTCGCCATGAACTGGTGTTGAGCCGGATCGACGGGTTCGAGAGGCGAAGCGAAGCTCGACTCGGGGTAGTAGGTGAAGGAAGAGGAAGAGGATAGTTGTTGAACGGGCGAGTCGTAAGCGGAAGAGAGGGACGAGGCGGCAGACGACTGGTCCTCGATATGGAGGCGGGCGAGAACGGGCTGGACGCGGCCTGACGGCGTGATGATCGTGCCTTGTACGGCAGGATGGCCGCTCCACGCTTCTGCAACCTCGACGGCCTGGTGCATAGGCTGGAAGACGGCTCCTGGTCGACCTGGAGCATCCGAGATGTACGAAAAGTTGTGCAGGCCAGTCGGGAGTGGCGGCGACGAGTTGGCGTGAGGTCGTCGATACCGTGCAGGTGTGATGGGCGCGCCTTCGTGCTGTTGGGGGAAGGCGACCTGCTGCTGAGGACCGAGGACTTCAGTTGCATCCGGGTCGGCATCGGCGAAACCATACGCCTGCATCGACGTCGTCTGCAGCGCTGGGTGCTGGAAGGCGGCAATCGAGTGGCTGCGGTACATCTGCGCCGGTCGCTGCGACTGAGGGGCCAAGTCGAACGCTTCGACCGACTGGGCAGGTCGAAGAGCGGTGAAGCCGGCAAGGGACGAGACCGACTCGCTGCGCGTCTTGTGCATCGGCGCCGAGCGAGCGTAGGGCGCGAAGCGAGCGCCACCGTTGAGCGAGCTGGACGAGGCGGTTCGGCACATTGTGGGCGGCATCGGGAGAGGCGCTTCTCCTCGAGCTGATGCGGCAGCTGCGGCAGCTGTGACTGCTGCTGCTGCCGCACTCGCTCTTGCTTTGGCGACAGTGACGTTGTCGATGGTGCCGAGCGAGATGGAAGTCTGGCTGCGACTCCGGTCCCGCTTCTCGCGCGCTTGTTGCCTGTGAGAGCGGCTTGGACGTCAGCACGGGCGCAGGAGCTTGAGTAAGGACTCAACGCACGCGTTCCAGTAGTTCTTGATTGCGTTGTCCGGCCGTCCGGGCAGATGCTTCGCCATCTCCGCCCATCGCGGTCCCATGCGAGCGTACATCTCCTTGATGAGCGCGTCTTCCTCGACGGTCCAGTTGCCCTTCTTGACTGCGGATGGAGGTGGGTTAGCGATGCAAAGGCAGGCGAGAGGGGAGAAGGACTGACTGGACGGGTCAAGGTGGTTATGCCATCGTTCTCGACACTGCTTCCCGCTGCGTGTCGGCATCTCCTCCGAGATGCTCACCTAAAGACGTTGTATCAGTACACGCGTGAGAATGTACAAAGCGAGCGAACGCACCCATTTCTCCGAGCCGTACTTGGCGACCAGCGCCTCGAGTTGAGCGTCCTCCTCCGGCGTCCAAGGCCCCTTGATCGGTTTCGGCTTCGAGAGGGCTTTCCAGCGCTGTTTGAGGGGAGAACCAGCAGCATCAGCCATCTCAACCTTCAAAGTTTCGCATCCGGGAGTCTCCTCGCGATGAAGATGTCCCGCCAACAGCGCGCCGCCCAGCCCTCCATGCATTGCGAGACGTAGAGAACTGGGAAGAGAGCTCAACGCACGTCCTGGCAGTCCTTCTTCGCGTGCTTGCCGTCAGGAAACGCCCTCTTGACAACTTCGCCCCAGCTGGCCTTGCCATCCGCTTCCTCGAGGACCAGTCGGAGCTTCAAGTCGTCCTGCTCTGTCCATCTCGGCGTCGCTGCCATCGCTCCCTGCGAGGACGGGGTGGATGCGAGTCCGGACCCTCGGTGCGGAGCGAGGGAGAAGGAGGCGCGACGGCGCGATGAGCGGGGCGAGTAAGCGGCCAGATGCGCTGCGCCGCTGTAGATCGTGCAGTCCCTCGAGCGTTGTACAGACTCAGCCAGTGAGCTCGTGTTCGTGTGCAGCAGGCGGAAAGCGACCTGCTCCTCCTCCTCCTCGTCCGCAAGCCCCCCCTTTCCACCCCACAACCCTGATTTTCCAACCTTCGTACGCTTCCAGGTGCATTCGTGCGTACAGTGCTCCGAAAGAAGTCTTCCGACAGCGAAGTTGCAGGGAAGTAGCGAGGACAACCGATACATAACGAGCGGGCGAGAGAAATAATCAAGGGAACGAAGATAGAGCCGCAATGGTCCGTCTGTACGCTTATAGCACTGTGGTTGTCGCGCTGGGATGACAGGTAAGACGTCAGTGGGCAGACGGAAGAAGGAGGCGAAGGAAGCGAGCTCTCACGCTGGCGGGATGCTCGAAGTCGTCGAAGAACTGCTTCCAGTCGAGCGACTGGTCCCCGGTGTCGTGCTGCTCCTGTTCGTTGTGGTACCTGAAGGCGAGCGGGTGGGCGAGCCCGTGCGGGTCGAGGTGGATGAACGAGACGGCGAAGACGCGGAAGACGACCGACTTGAGGTAGGCAGAGTCGACGAGCCGCGGGTGCTCGTTGTAGGACTAGATGTCGTACGACTCGTTGAGCTCGAGATGGAGCGAGACGCGGTGCGCGACAAGGAGGAGGCCGAGGACGAGCGAGTCGAGGAGGATCCATTGCTCGTCGACCCGCGAGAATTGCTCGAACTCGAACGGCTAGATGTCGCTGAGCGCGTGCCACTGCTGCTGCTGCTTGGGCGTGTCGTAGGGCGTTGACTCGTTGTCTGCGACGAGGGGGAGCGGCTCGTCGTGCGAGGCGGAATTGTGGTAGATGAACGGGAAGGGCTGAGTGAAGGTCATATCCCGTCAGCACGTCAGATGACTGGGTCAAGAGTAGCGAGCCCACCCGATAGACGGAATCGTCACGCTCGTCGTCCCCGTCGTCGAAGACCCGGACCGCGTCGAACTCGCTCCGGCGCTTGTGCTCGTGCTTGTCGTGGAGCCTGGCACGCATCCGAGCGGTAGGTTCAAGAACGTGCACGTGACGACTGGTGAGCTTGTGCGAGAAGCGGAGGAAGTGCTGATTGGGCCGGAGGACGGAGGAAGGGTGGTCGAGCTGTGTCGCCGTCCCGGTCAGGTCAGTCCCGCTTCACTGTCAAGCTAGAGGGATGACTGACCCAGTCACTGTGGTGGAGCGCGACTGCGTGCTCGCTCCCGTCGTCGAAGCAGAGCGAGTCGGGGTGGAAGACCTGCACAAGCCTCACAGTATCAGCCTCTCCCTTACTGAGCCCGCTTGTCGCGCCAGACGCACCTGCTAGACGTCTCCGTCGTGCTTGATACACCGCTCGTCGTACTGTGACCGACAAGCGAGCAGCAAAACGAGGTTGGGAAGGTCAGCTACTCGTTCGCCTCGCTACAGCTTTCGTGGGCGCACCTCGTACTCGAACCGCCTGTACTCGATCCTGGAATACTGGAAGAAGCGCGGGAAGAGGTGGAGCGGGTGGCGCTGAGTCGGAGCGCAAGTCAGCTTCAGAATTCGAAAAGTGCGAGGAGAACAGGCAAACCTGGACGACGAAGTGCTCGCTCCAGGCGTACTCGTAGGCGAAGGCGTCGTATTTGACGAGCGCGAGGTCGAGGCGCTAGTCGTGCTGCGCGCGAGGAAGCGGGTCAGAAGCGGATGCAATGAGAGATTCGAGAGAAGAGAGCGCACCTTGATGAGCTCGAGCTGCCCGGCGACGTAGTCGGGCGCGTACCGGTGCTGTAGCTGGACGAGCTGTGGCGAGGTTAGCTTGTCAGCACGTTCGGTAAAGTCCGCAGAATCGGGCGAGGCGGACGAACCTGGACGAGGTCGGCGGCTGCGTCGTCAACGGACGACTCGTACTGTTTGCCGAAGAGCTTACAGAAGCCGTCGAGATAGGAGAAGTTGTCGGGCGAGTCGTGCTGCGTACGCAGCGCTGTCAGTCCCTGTTCCAGCTGCGAGAGAGAGAGAGACGGGGCGAGACGCACGTTGTAGACGAGACGGGCGGTTCTGTAGTTGACGTCGAAGAAGACGAGCCGCTCGATGCCGATGCCGAGGCAGAGGAAGACAAGCTCGTCGTGCTTGAAGGGATTGGCGGAAGGGTGCTCGAGCGTGAAACGGATGTCGAGACTGCCGATGAAGACGCAGACGAGGCGGAGCTGGAAGAAGAACTGCTCGGGATTGTGGTAGATACAGGCAAGGAGGTGGTTGAGCGGGAGGAGGAAGGCGGAAGAGTCGACGGGGATGAGCTCCCGCTCGAGCTGCTCAATACCGAAGTCGGGCTTTGGCTTGTACTCGTTGGCGGAACCGAAGTTGTAATAGAAGGAGAGGCAGAGGTCGGTGTCGGACTGCGATCAAGGTGGTCAACACGCAGGAACATCGAGGTTAGGAGGAGAGTGAACGTACCCGAGTACCGTAACAATATCGAGGCTAGTGAGCGTCAAGGTCCTTGTGCCCACCTCACCTGCGTGCGCACCCCTTCTACCTCAGTCTCTACCGCAAGTGAACGAGTGCGAGAGCAAGAGACGCGCCTCCTCCCGCCGTAAAAGTCACCGTGGCAACGTCCGTCTGCAAATTAGTCGCCGTACGAGCGACGACGACTAGTCCGTCTGTGAGAGTTGTTGTGACAAAAGCTGCAGAACGAAGTGACTGAGTTGAGTAGCGAAAGGAGAGGAGAGGAGAGGGGAGAGGGCAGGAAGGCTCACCGGTCTGGATTTGGTCGATGCTTGTTGCGGAGACCTGCGAAGCGCCGGCTTTGTCAGCTTGTGATAGGTGCAGGAGCGGAGGAGGAGGAGGACGCACCGTGATGTCCGGCAGCGCAACAAATGAAGTCACAGTCGAAGCTTGCCCATTCGCGAGCGTCGTGAGGCGAGTCTGGCCACCCAAACTCGTCAGCCGACCCTGCCCGCGTTTGCGAGAAAGCGACCGAAACGCACCCTCGTAGCGACGACCCCATCGAGCGTCCTCGTCTCCGTCTTGCCGTCGACGACAGTCGTGACTACCTGCTGTCCCTCCGCAACGTTGTTCTTGTTCTTCCGTGTCAGTACAACCGAGGGCGGGACGATAATAACCTGCTCAATACATCCTCAGCCTGAGCCCGTGTGAGTAGGTGGCGAGGGAAGGACGCACGGTGAGGAGGATAACCAAGGCGAGCAAGCCCAGCAAGAGGAGGAGCCTTCCCCTCCGCCTCTTCGACGCCGCACTCGTATAGCCTGCACTCGCCGCGGCGGGCGTATAGCGGCGCGAGGGAGTCTGTGTGAGGCGTGCGAGCGTGAGTGCGGAACTTTGCGAAGGAAGGAGAGGGAGGGACGCACGCTCGGGCTGGAGAAGGTCCCGCCTGGCGTGGACATGGCAGCGGCTTCTCCCAGTCGTCGACGGAAGTCTCAGGGAGTAGAAGAACGGCGGAAGAGGGAGGAGGAAGCACGAGGGAACGCAGGAAGCGCCGGAGTCTCCACGGATAGGCCTGAGCGGCGCGCGAAGCGGTTGACTGCTGAGTCCAAGTTCAGCTATGTTATGCCATCGAAGGCGTGAGAACTTGACTTGTACAAAGTGCGAAAAACCATCGAGAGCGAGGTGCAGAAGGAAGCGAGTGGATCCATCGAGTGTCGAGGAGGTACAGCAGAGGCCAGACGCGCAATGGGCGCTTCGGTACAAGCTCGCAGGCTTAAGTCAGACCTTGAGCACGCCTGCACACACACGGCGAGCCGTCCCACGCGATGAGCGAGGCGCCCGAGCGTGTGAGACGTTCAGTGAGCGAAGAGGACGGCGAGGAGCGAGTCGGAGTCCGTTCGGCGTGGTTGTTCGAGTGGCATGTCGAGTACGATGTAGCGAGTGTCATGAGCGAGTCGGTTGAGCTGTGTGCGGTGGTTGACGGTGGAAGAGCTCGGCAAGACGGTTGTCGCGATCGTGGTCGCGATCCTCGCCCGCCTCCTCCTCTCTTCCCGCTCTCACTCACAACGCTCTCTCGCTCTCGTGCACCCTGTAGCTGTGACTGCAGTACTACCCAGGGACACAACAGCGACCATGGCAGCGAGACCAGGTACGCGCGCACATCTCCCGGCTCGAACGCGGCCCTCGTCACCGACACCGACTCACTCGCACTCACTCACTCGCTCTACTGCACGCAGTCGCACAGCACGCCTTCCTCGCAGACGCACTCGACTCGCTCCAGCACTCGGTCGAGCGCCTCAACCACGCCCACCCGAACGGCACCGCGTACGACTCGACCCCGACCACGGCCCTCTTCCTCCCGCTCATCTCGGCGCCCGATGCCCCGCGCTGGCAGGACGTCCAGGCGAGCCTCATGGCCCGCTTCGGACTCACCAAGCAGTCGAGGGTCGCAGGCGTCGACCCGGGCATGCTCGGCACCGTCCTCGTCGTCTCGCTCCTCAAGAAGACGGTCATCTCGGACGACTCGCTCAGCGGGCTCGCCTGCCGCGCGTGGATCGCAGACCTCGATGCGGCAGTTACCTACGCAGAGGCAGAGTGCCTCCGCCGCGGCGGAGCACGCCCTCACCCGCAGCCGCACGCCGTCCCAGTCCAGCCGGCGCAAGTCGCCAAGCCCTCGTTCTTTGGCTCGGCTCCTCCTCCCGCCACCGCCGCGCCCGTCGCATCAGCACCCTTTGCCTCCGCAGTCCCTCAGCAACCGACGCCGCCGATCTACGTTCCCCCGACACCCGCCTCGACCGCACCCGCGAAAGAGCCTTCTTCTTCGTCCTCGCAGCCTTTCCCTCCTCCACCCGCTTCGCAGCCCGGCCCCTCTTCTTCTCAACACCAGACTCCGGCCCCTCTCCCGCCCTCACTCGCAGCCCTCGCCTCTCAGCGCCGCGAGTCAGGCGCATCAGACGCTTTCGAGCACGAGGAGCAGGACCAGAAGCCGTTTGTGCCCGAGTTGCATGGGGCCGCTCAGCAGCACCAGGGACAGGGGCAGGGACAGGGAGAGGAGGAGAAGGACGAGTTGGAGGAGCCGCCGGAGGATGAGGAGGCGTGGGACGAGCAGAGCAGTAGCGTGAGCGTGCGTTCGCGTTCCTCCCCTTCCTCTTCCCCCCTCCCTTCCCCCGCTGATGCGGATTCTGAGCTCGCACGCAGCACCGCGCTTCCCCCTCGACCGCCTCAGCCCCTCAACAAACCCAACTCGGCGCCGCGCTCGCCGCTCTCACCCAACCCTCCCCTTACTCGGCTCTCGGCTTTGCGCCGCCCGCGCCGGCGCCTGCACCTGTTCAAGCTCCCGCGCAGACGCAGGTCGCGAAGAGGGGAGGAGCGGGGAGCGGAGCGGGGAGCGGAGCGCCGAAGCCCAAGAGGCAGAGGCATGCGCAGTTCAGTGGTGACGTGAGTCGCGGGACCTGCTTTCGTCGCCACTCCTGCGCGCCTAGCTCTGTAGCTAGCAGCTGGATGGCAAGTTGCGAGATCTTCAAGACTGACGTCCATCTTCCGTTCGCGCAGGAAACTCCCCCGATCGAGCTCGCCTGCGCCATCTTCGGCTACATCCAGCCCTTCCCGGACATCGAGCCCCTCCCTCTCCCTCCGACTTGGCGCTCGCTCAACTATTCGTTCAAGCGGAGGCACCTCAAGGGACAGCTGGTATGGGCCATCAACAAGGGGTTCAGGGAGGATATCTTTGGTGAGTGCCGCCCGTTGCTCGTGCTCAGGAGGGGGGACAGTGTGCTGACGGAGGGGTCGGACGCCCGCAGTCTACCGCCCGTCGGAGAACTACCTCGCCTTGGACCCGAAGAACAACTGGTGCGGCACCAAGGCTCACTTTGACGCCCCGGGACACCCGATCGCCTTCATCGGCCGCAAAGACAAGTGCGACGAAGCGTTCAAGGCCATCTCGCGCGGCGTGCACCCGGACAAGCAGCGCGACGGGATCCACGTCTTCATCAGCGTGCCGATTCATCGTTGGCTCGCGCGCGGGTTCTACGTCGTCGCGTACGATGGGTCGACGGACGAGGCGGCGCTCAAGTTGCCTTCTGGTCCTGGAGCGCTCGATCGTCTCCATCCCGAGATGAGGAGGATTTTCGTCGCGCACACGACCGCCAAGGACGCCGAGCAGAACAAGAAGACACTCCACGACTGGAACTTCCAGGCCAACACGTACGACGAGGCCGTGCGCGAACTCGAGAATGGCCAAGGGGGCCAAGTCATGCGCTTCTTGCTCCTCAAGTGCATCGATTTCGACCAGGCTGCGTTCGACGTGTGGGATGCCGCGAGGAGGGATCCGGTGCAGACGGGCGGGCGGGGACCGAGCGCCGCGAATGCGGCCGCGAACGGTCAGCAGTCGCCGGTCCAGGGTCCGGGTCCGATGGCGTTCGTTTGAGGAAGAGGTGGTCGCCGTCTCGCTTGACTTTGTGTAGATACCTTTTCCATGCCTCGAGGTCTCCCTGTCGTTCGCTCTTCGCATTTTGCACAATACCAGCATTGTTGTCCATCCCAGCCCGAGTTCGCCAGATCCTCCTCCTCTTTCTCCTGCCCACCAACTCGCTCTCGTCACTTCCGCTTCGCTAGGCTCGCTTGCTGTTGTACAAACGTCGCGAGTGTCTGCGACCATGGGTGTACCTCGTACGTCCCGCGCGAAGCGCTCGTCTCGCTCGCCCACCCTCCTCCACTCATCAAACTGATGAAGCCCTGTACCTCACCGCAGTGCCCTCGCACCCGAGCCTGAGCGAAGTCTTCACGGCTCTCGAGCAAGCAGTAACCAGCTTCCAGTCGACTCACCCCGACAACGACGACTTTGCGCGCACCTCGACTTACAAGCGCTTCTTCCCTCTCCTCCGATCCGCAACTCCGCCCGTCTGGCCGGCGGTGCAACAGGTCTTGCACGCGCAGTTTGGCGAGACGAGTGCGAGTTGTCGAGCCGGAGTCGAGGCGGGCGAGATGGGCGTTGGATTGGTCGTCGACGTGTTGGCCAGGACGGAGGTTGGGGAGGACTCTAGCGCGGCGATGGCGGCCAAGTTGTGGCTTGTCCAGCTCGAGTCGGCCGTCACTAAGGCAGAGTACGCGCTCCGTCACCGAACTGTCTCGAGCGACCGCTGACTTTGGATTCTTGAGCGACAGGCTCGACTTGCTCCGTCGACCGTCTGCTACGCCCGCAGCCGCCGCTTCACCCGCCTCGACCGCACCCGCAGCAGCCGCACAACTCCCCACCCCATCCGAAACGGCTCAAGCGAACCCCTTTGCCGTTCCCGCACCGACTCCAACCCCCCCTGCGACTTCGACTCGCCCCCCTTTCGGCTCTTACAGCAACCCTTCTGGGTGGACTGCTACGCCGACGACTTGGACCGCGTCTAGCGCCAGAGAGCGTGCGAAGTCGCCCGTGTTCGCGCAGCAGGACCAGCACATGGACGACCCGTGGAAGAGCGACGACTTCGGTGGGCCGTCTGCGTCTGGCGGAAACGACCCGCTCGACGAGAACGGGCGGTCGAGGTCGCGGTCGCAGGCTCCGCCGCGGGAGGATACGCCGCCAAAGGTTGTGAAGGAGAAAACGCCTGCGCCTCGCGCTTCGGCCTCCGCTTCGACTAGCAGGCGCGAGACACCCGTGCGATCGACTCGCGCTCAGTCTCCCAAGTACACTCTCACGATCGGCAGCGATAGCAGCGAGTTGGGTGAGGCGACGGAATCGGAGGAGGACGAAGATGAGGAAGAGGTGCACAATGTTCTTCCTGACCGAACTTGGCTTTTCCTTACGGCTTTCGTGCAGGACGACGAGGACGACGACGAAGTTGACGACGACCTATCGTACCACAGCGGCTCAGACGGAGGGGTGCGTTGCTCCTCGTGGAAGCTTCGCTCTAGGAATCGTCTGAACCGTTTCCATTTGCAGCTCGATGGCGCGTCAAGTCTTACAAAGGCGAAAACGCCGACGGAACAAGGCGGAGCAGGACCATCGAGTGGGGCAGCTACGCCCGCCGTCGCAGCCGCGGCCGCACCGGCGAAACGGCCAGCACCCGTCGCCACGCCTGCCCCTGCCCCTGCAGCACAGCGCCCTAGGCTGGCGGCGCCGGCTGCCAACCACCAGGCAGGAGCAGCTCTGCAAGCGTCGGCACAGGCGACCTTCCTCGCCACCGTCTTCCGCCCCCTCGCCTTGCCCGACCTCTCTCCGCCTGCTGCCCTGACTACGCACTTGACTCTCAACCGCATCTTCACCCGGCCACAAATCGGCGGCCCTCAGAGGGAGATTGTCAGCAAGGGTTGGACGAAACAACACCCGCAATACCGCTCGTCAGCAAATTTCCTTGCGCTCGACCCGACGCTCAACTTTTGCGGCAGGGAGAAGGACGACTACGGAGCGCTCGGCCAGCCGATCGCCATCCTCGCCCGAAAGGATAAGTGCAATGAGATCCTCGGCGTCCTCAAGAAGATGCCCGAGCGTGGGAAGACCCGTGCTGGCTCGCAGATCTTCGTCCGGCGTGCGTCTGCTCAGTGGGCGTACTGCGGGTGGTACGAGCTTGCCTACGACGGCAGTATGGATGACACGGCTCTCCCGCTTCCGTCGGGACCTGGCGAGTTCAACCGCCTGCACCCGGACATCCAGGCTGCCCTCAAGAAGCGCGGCACAGGCCAAGTTGGTCCGAAGACACAGCGCACCATCCGTGACTGGGGCTTCACAGGACTGTTCAAGGAGGACAAGATCGACCTTGACCGGATCAAGGCGGAGCTCGCGTCCGGCCGGGGAGATCGCATGATGCGCTTCATCGTTCTGCGGTGCACGCGCTTCGATCAGGAGGCATTCAACGTCTGGAACGCGGCGAGGGAGTGACGAGGGCGTCTGCATGTAGCTGCCTCAGAGTGTATCCTTATTTCGACGGACTGTATATATCTCTCCTTGTGGCATTGCGCTTATGTGTGCACATATATGTTGTTTGCGAGCTCAGGAGGAACCACAAGCCGGGGGAGAGAGACTTGCAAAACGAGGTACAGGCGATAGTGCGACAACTTGCGGTGCGAAGAACGTGAATAAGGCTACTTGAGATGGAAGGAGAGAGTCTACAGCTGGTCAAGATGTGCATTAGCGGGTGCGGGCGCGTCAAGCGAGGAGAACGCACGATAATCTAATACTGCCGGACAGTCAGGAGGGCGACTCGCCCGTCTTGCGCGATCCCGTGTGCGATGCCTAGCGCGAAATCGTCAGCATACCTCGACGAGGTGAGAAAGAGGACGCACCCTTGTTACCCGGCTCTAGCAAGCCATCGAGCCACTCGACCTGCGCCGAGTACCGCCTGTTCAGGTACCACGTCCCCCGGCCAGCTTGCTCGATGATCCAGTCACGTCCAATGTTGTATCCGTCCGGGATGATCTTGTGCTTGCCGCGGAGATCCTGTCGAGGGAAGGAAAGTCAGGTCGGTGGACGAGGGAATGCGGAAGCTCTTCCGGCGGCGTGAGCAACCGCGTCCGGCGCTTCAACGCTGAGAAAAAGCTTAAGAGGATGTCAGAAGAACGGCACGCACCAGCTCCTTCGACGCCGCAAGAAACCAAGCTCCCGAATCCGCCTCTGATCCGTTCTGCCGGTACGCCCGAAAGTGATTCCCGCCTGCGCCGCGCAAGGGTCAGCTTCCAACGTCGACAGTGGAAAAATCTGCGAGTACTCGCCTGTCACGCTCTCCAAGCAAGCACCAACGATCGGGAATGGCCAGACTGATTCCCGCATGACGTACAGCTCCTGCTCCCATCCTGGACGAGCGACGGGAGTTAGCGACCGAGCTCTTCCCATGCTAACTTACACCACGAGGCGAAGCAAGTATGACAGCGCACCTTTGCCATCGCCTAGGTTCGCTTCCTGCGGGTCGCCGAAGTGCAGGTTCGCGCACTCGTTCCAAAGACCTGTCAATTGAGCCGTTTACTAGATTAGCAGTCCGTGGAACAGCAGCAAAAAAGACCAGCTTTGAGCAAGGAAGGGAAAGAGAAGACGTTGCTCACCCAGAGACCTCGAGTACGCAATGAAGCCGGACTCGCTCAGCACTCCTGGGCTTGACTGCGCCGACACAATCACGTTGAGTGGCTCGCCGGCCTTCCATCGGTTCCGCTGCGATAGCGAGAGGGCGGATAGGGAGCGATGCCGGAGGAAGAGCCGAATTCAATGGTCGTTAGCTCGAGACGGAGCAGTCGCGGACCATCAAAGAGCCGACGCACGTTCAGCATCGACCCTCCTCGTTCCCGTACGTCGTAGTACGCCGGTCTCGCGGGTTGCGATAGCGGTGAGGCTGTGTCGACATCGGGGGTCGCATTTGGCGAGAGGACAAGCTGGGCGGGCGGTTCGAGCGGAACAGGCTGGGCCAGAGGTAGCAAAAGAATCGGTAGCAGCGCCAGAACCCTCATCGCAGCACATTGGGCGGAAGCAACGTGATGACGAGGAGAAAGTCAGGAGCGAGGAGGTTGACTTCGCTCCGCAAGGTCCCTCTCGCTGCTCGAGGGCGGGACAGACTGGCTCAGACTCCCTGACCGAGGCTCCTCTCACTGCTGCCCGCCCGCCATGCCTCCGCCGTCTCCCGCTCCCTCCTCGCTCCTCTTCACCATCTCGTCGCACAAGGGCGCGGTGCACACGGCAGTGTACAATGCGGGGAGCTCCTACATCCTGAGCGGTGGGGCGGACAGGCAGATCAAGCTCACGAACGCCAAGAGCGGGATGGAGGTCAAGACGTACGGAGGGCACGGGTACGAGGTCCTTGGGATTGCCTGGTGAGCTCCTTCGATACCTTTCTGACGCGAGAAGCGGGGTTTGCGAAGCTGGAGCTGACGCTTGCCGCGAACCGCAGTTCGCACGACAACTCTCGCTTCGCTTCGTGCGGAGGAGACCGTTCCGTCTTTCTCTGGGATGTCACGTCGGGCGACATTGTGCGACGGCTGAGCGGACACACGGGCAAGGTGAATGCGGTCGCGTGGAATGCGGATTCAAGCGTGCTGGCGAGCGGTGCGTTGCTCTCCTCTTTAGCCGGCGAGACCAGGTCTGACCCGCTTTCCCCGCCTCGCAGGCTCTTTCGACACTTCCGTCCGGTTATGGGACATCAAGTGAGCCCCCTCGACATCACTCAGCTTGTTTGCTGCCAATTAGTTGACTCCTTGCGCTCGCAGGTCGCAAAATCGTGCGCCGCTGCAGGTTCTCGAGGGCGCTCGCGATTCGATAATGTCGATACGGATTCACGACCATCTCATCTGTACGGGGAGCGTTGACGGTTACGTGCGGACCTACGACTTGCGGATGGGCCAGATGCAGGCGGACTTTTTCGACCGTGAGTTTCGACAACCTCTCGCCTCCGGTTCTCACAGGCTCGTCTCGAGTCTCCAGCTGTTGGACAACAGACAATTGTTACTGCTTGCTGATCGTCTGGCCGTTTCGCAGAACCCGTGACTTCGCTTGCCTTCACCGTCGACGCCTCCCTCCTCCTCGTCTCGACCCTCGATTCGACACACCGCCTGCTTGACCTCCAGCACGGCACCGTCGTCCAGTCATTCACCGGTCACAAGAACACGAGCTATCGCAGCCAGAGCTGTCTGGGGCGGAAGGAGGAGACGGTCGTGTGCGGTGACGAGGAGGGGAAGGTGTGGACTTGGGATCTCGAAGCTGTGAGTTGCGCAGCCTGCACACTCCGCAGAGCCTGCAGCGCGCGAACGTCTAGCGAAGAGCCCACGCGACATACCCCGCTAACCCCATCCCGTTTCATTCCTGCGCACAGGGTTCTCCGCTCGGCAAGCCCTTCAAGGCGCACGAAAAGGCCATCCTGTGGACCGCACACCACCCGAAGGAGCAGCAGCTCGTGACGGCGAGTTCGGACGGGACGGTCAAGGTCTGGGGAGTCGCGGACCCGGGGCGATGAGGAGGGAACTCTGCCAAGAGCTCGTGGAGCGGCCGAGGTCTGTGTGGGAGGCCGTACCGACGCAGGAGCTTGTTGTTGTATTGCTGCTCGATCTGCCGCGCGTGTTGGAGACGTCGTGGTCGGAGCTGTTTGACCAGAAGGCGCCGCCTTGGTCCCGTTCCGCGGGCGCAACGATGTCGGTACCGCTCCGAGTGACTTGGCTCGTGGCAGCGCGGCCTTCCCGCGCTGCTCGTTGACGACTGCGCGTTGCGGTTGGAGAGGTAGGAGCGGAGGTCGCGTCCATGGCGGGAACCGCAGCCGCTCGTCCTCCTCGACTCGTCGCGTATCCGCAAGCCGGTCCGTCCAGTGCGCTCGGTAGGAGCAACAAGTGGAGCAGGAGTGCCCGAAGATGCGCCTCAAAGCAGAATCGAGCAGCGTGCGAGGCGACGCGGGTGCAAGCCAGTTCCAACCGCGAGAAAGATCGTCGTCCGCTGCTTGCTGCTTCGCCATTCCCGACTCGCCTCGTTCCCTGCGCTAAGCAGCCTGCAGAGCGCCACAAGCTGGCCCCGTATCGCTGCAGCTCGTTACTGCTCGAGTGCGCAGTGCCTGGTACGCTCTTGCGCCCTTGATCTAGCCTGTCTGCTTGGCCCAGCACTGGGAGGCCGTTTCGACGCTGAGGGCGCACAAGCGGAGCACAGCAGCGCGTCAGGATGGGTGGTCACAGCGGAGCGAAAGGGCTGGTCGAGCGGTTTGCGAGTCTGAGGGACAGATGCGACCTCCGGTCCGGGCCCCTCGAACGAGGCTTCGGCCTTCACCGAGATAAGCTGGGTTGCTTGGGGACAACGCGATCCATCAGAGCCTGGCGGCACCGACATCAGCGGCAGAAGGCGTCGGCGAACGGCTGGCGGATGAGGAGGGACGGCGGTCGGAGGCAGTCGAGCGGCGCTGGCGCGCTTTGTTCCTGCAAGCGTGGCACAAGGACGCCCAGCTGCTGCCGCCCTTGTCGTCTCGCACGCTGTGCGATGGCATGTGCTGTTGCGAAGAGGTCGCTCGGGGAAGGGCGAGGACTTCAAGGGTCCTTGCGAGGCGGGGAGAGCGAGGGAGGCGCTGAGTGGCTCGTCTAGGGCGCTCGCAATGCTCCGATGGCGCTGTCTGCTGCTATCGAGCTGCACCTGGGAGGCGACGGTGGAGGCGACCTGGCAAACCCGCTCTCGCTCGCTCGCTCGCCTCTTTGCCATCCTCCTCCTCCTCACCGACTCGAACAGGCTTATTCGTGCTGTCGAGACCTTCAGGCTGTTCTACATATACTGCTCGGACCTGCGCTCTGCGGCAGAACGTCGCATGATCGGCCCTCTCAATTCCTCCACGAGCCAGCGCCTCGCGCTTTCACCTCGCCATCCTGCGCCGCGCAACGACGCTCTGGACACGGGGAGCGTTGTCTCCGGCGTACACCGTCCAGTAGCTCACACGGCAAGCGGCTGGGCGTGCAGTGCCGTTCCGACCGGACGCAGCTTCCCCCAGAGCGACGTTGCTCGCTCCCCTCTCCCTCCTTCTCCTCACTCGCCGTCGCCTGTGCCGTCGAATCGCCTCTCCTAGCAACCCGCATGCAGCAGACGCCGCATTCTGCAGACGAGAAAGGGATGGCCGACGACTTCCTCCCTTCGTTTCCGAAGACGGGCTCTTCCCACCCGCGTTGACGCTCTTTCACCGCTCCCGCCATGCCTGCGACTCGAACGACTCGCCAGCGTCGCCTGACTTCTCTCAGTCTTTCGGCTTGGTTGTGAACAGGACCCTCGAGTCCTCGTTCCGTGGCTCCCGCTCGTCCTTGCGCACCCAGAGGCAGGTCATTTGCTAGCGCGCGCATACTTGTCTAGTTCATTACGCACATTTCTGGACAATCTTCGGCGCCTCTTGCTGCTCTCTTCGTTGGTCGCGTCGTCTCGCTCGAGGCCGTCCCGTGAGCGGATCATCCGAACAGGTGAGCGCTTGAGCAAGATCGTCGGTCGCATTACTGATAATGACGGTCCAGCAGCTGCGACTTGGCAGAGTTCGCAACTTCTGTTCGCCAATTGAGAAGTCTTCCCCTCATCGGCTCCGCATCGCGCGACGAGGAATTCTCGTCCCGCAACCACCGTCGCCTTTACTCCGCCGTACACATCAGCCTGCGCATGCTCCTGCCAGACTGCGAGGCATGCAGAATGCCGAGCAGTACCGGAGCGATGCGAGCGGTGCGAGTAGCGACGGCACTTCGGCGCTCTTCCCTCCCTTCCTGACACCGTCAGGCAACCTGCGCATCCCCTCGTCGCTCCCGTACTTTCCAGCTCGCGAACGCGGGGAGGCGTCCGAGCCCGAGGTGCGCAACTCGGACTCGGACGACGACAGAGAAGGAGAAGGAGACTCGCCTGCCGTCATCTTGGGTGCGTCTCTCATCTCCGTTCTTGCGCCTACCAATACAGCACTGACAAGATTCCACAGGCATGCAAATGTTGGAGGCGGCCCGAAAGACGACGATACAGCCTTCACAGAACTACGCGCCGGACGAGACGACCGACACCCGCACTTCCGCCCTGTGCATCCCGCCTCCCGCTCCTCTACCTGCTCCAACTCACCTCCTCGAGCTCAAGTTCACCGCTTGCGGCGAGACGCTCCTCGTCCCGATCCACGAGGGCTTGTGGGCGAACAAGTCCCGATTTCTCTCCCACCTCGACGGGAACGCCTCGCCTGCTCCGGCCATCTTGCGCGAAGGCCAGCTCAGAATCATTCCCCTCCCCATCATCCGACACAGCCTCCCGTTCCGTACGGTCTGGCCCGTCCTCTACCAATACATTCATGTCGGCTCGACTGCCGCCGTCCTTCAAGACCTCCTCACCTTCCCTGTCCCACCCTCGCCTCTGTCTTCCGACCCGGCAGACGTGCAGCAGCACCAAGTAGGGGCGGTAGTAGCGAGGATTGAGCGGATAAGGCGGTTATGGCTCGACGTGGTCGCGCTCGAGGCGGACACGGATATCGCGCTGTGGGATGCGATGGATCGCGCTTGGAACGTCTTGCTCACGGAGCTGAAGGAGGGGTTGCACGGATCACCGACGCGGGAGGAGCCGTCGCTGAGCGAAGGAGAACTGAGGACGACTTGACCGACGGGTTAACCGTATGGACGAAGTCTTGACGTTGCATTCTATTCCCGCATATCGACGCTCACTAGTTTAGCGGCTAGTCTCCACTCCTACCGCACTGCGCAACCAGACTCTCTCGGGCTGTAGCATCTGTTTAGACTGTATGACGACTCACGACCTCTCCCGCGGACAGACACTGCAAAGTAGTTTTGACATTGTACAATGGATGATCGTGCGTGCGATCCCTACAAGTTCTCGACAAGCGTTCATGCTGCAACCTCCTGCCCGCTGCGGATGAGCCACTCCCGCCTGCCGGTGCTCGCCGGGTCGAAGTAGGGCGTCTCGCCGACGACGACTGCGCGGTCTCCTGCGCGGTACTCGGTGTAATCGAACGTGGCGAGGTGGTTGACGACCTGCGCGTTCCAAGGGCGGGTCAGGACACGAGCGCTCAGAAAGGCGAGAGGAAGCAAGCAAAACGCACCGGGTTGCTCCAAATCGCAACGTCGTACTTGCCCCAGCGGTACTTGACGTGGTTCTCGTGATTCTCGGCCTGCACGCGGAAGAGGTAGTCGAGCACGCTTCGCGACTCGTCGTGGTTGAGCTCGTTGATTCTGGTCGTGAAAGTCGGGTTGACGAAGAGCGCTCGTTGGCCAGTGACGGGGTTGGTCCTGTTCGTGCGCTTTCCGTTAGAGTTGCTGAAGAGGAACGCGGAGAGCGAGACGCACCGGATGATCGGGTGCGTAGCCTGGAACGCATCGCCCTGGTTCAGCGGACTTCCCCTCGGCTCAGTCCGCAGCTTGAACCCGTTGAGCCGCGACTGGGTCCGGAAGCGCTCGGCGTCGTGAACGGCCGTCAGGCCTTCAAGGAACTTCTGGTAGGCGGGAGTGAGGCGGTCGTAGGCGGCGTAGTTGGAAGACCAGAGGGTGCTGCGAAGGTCGGCGGGGTCAGCTGCGGTCGTCGAAGGAGTATGTAAGGGTGAGACTCACTCTCCGCCGACGCGAGGGATGGTGTGCTGCATAGCAATGCCGTCAGCGTGCCGTTCAAGGAAAGCGAGAAGGGAAACGATCGCTCACCATCTGAAGGATCGTGAAGAGCGACGGTCGCGGCTCGAACGAGACGTCCGTGTGCCATCCAGCCGACGTCAACCCCTTCTCAGGGAACGAGATCTGCCGTCCCTCCTTGTCGGGCGTCGACGAGATCTTTCCGAGCGGGAGGCCGTTCTCGGACAGCTCTTGCGTGGGGTGGATGTGCAGAGACGAGTCGGAGGGTTTGGCGGCCAGCTCGCCAAGGCGGAGGGCGAGGTTGCCGAGGTCTTCCGGGACGAGTTCGCGCTGGTCCTGGAAGAAGACGACGCCGCGGTGCGAGACTGCGAAAGATCCCAGGCCGCTCGTCAGCTTATGCATGGCGTCTTCGGTGAGGGCGTCCCACTCACTCAGAATAGCAAGGTCGCGCAGCAGTGCGTCGCCCTGCTCCTTCGGCAGCGCCAAGATCTCCTTCAGCTTGACGCCGGCATCGAAGCGGTCGCCGAGCGCAGGCGTGAGCTCCTCGCGCGGGTAGTCCTTGGCGTTCAGTGCCCCGCTGAACTCGAGAGGCTGGACCTTGAGGTCGCCCTTGAAGGGTGAGGTGCCGTTGGAGCCGCGAAGGGAGAGCGCGTCGAGGGTCGCTGTGAGGGTCTGGGTAGCTGAAGGCATCGTGACGTCGACGTCGGCTAGCTGGAGTCAAGGCGGAGCGATGCTGAAGCTGTCGAACCAGGAATCAAGCGGGTGCAAGGAGAGAGAGAGAGGAAGAGCGAAGCCGCATCGTTTCGGTGCGATTCGCATGGCTCGCTGTGCGTGACTGTTGCACGCAGCCGAGTCTCACTCGTGCTTTTGTGCGAACGGCAGCCGGCGGCGAGAGCGAGCACATCGACGGGACTGCGGATCGCGCAAGAGGACGTCTGCTGGCGTGCTGAGGCCAAGGGGCGCCGAACACTGCATCGGGCCGGGCCATTGTTGGTCCGAACAGCTCATCAAGCGTGTCCAGCCGGCGGAACGAGCGTGAGGCAGCGGGTGGACAAGGTGAGGAGGCGAAGAGGGAACTCTGCTCCGCTCACACTCGCTCTACCTCGCCACAAGCAAGCCAGTAAATCATGTGACGCCTTCAGACTGCACTTCCAAGCCATCGCACGCCCATCGCTGTCGCTGTTGTCGCTTCCACTTCGGCACGATCGAACGGAACTTGGACACTTCACTCGCCTCGCTTGCTGGGACTCTTGAGTAGCTGCGAACGATGCAGCCTGCTAGTGGCAAGGCCAAGCCAGGCAGGAAACGCATCGCCTGCCACGCCTGCTCGTCTAGTGCGTTTCCATCCCGCTCATCGAACTTGCACGGTCAACGGCGGTAGCAGCGCTTGCTGGTGTCAAGCAGACTCGCGAGGTGGGTGCACGAGGGATTGGGAGAATATATAAGGGGCTGCGGGCACCCGCTGGCAAGTTGAACGCGACAGGACGTTTTCGGAGAGGGTGTGGAGAAGCGGGTGAGGGCGACGAAGGCGGGTCCGGCGGGCGGTGCGCGCCCGTGCATGGGGTCGTCCAAGGCTTCATACGTACCGGCTGGGCGCGGCAACCCTTCGGAACGGTCTGCCACAGGCTCCGCCCGTCTCGCGAACAACTCGCTGACCCGCTTCGTTCTATCCTACGCAGACAAGCAGAAGTGCGATGGTGAGTCCTGGCGCTTCGATGCTTCCGAATCCCGACATGAACGGCGGCATGGATTTCAGAGGCTACTTTGCAAGAGCCGACCAAACTGACTCTCCGTCCCATGAACAGGCGCGACCCGATACCCTTGTCGAAGATGCGAGCTGTACAACATCCAATGCGAATATCCGGATGGACAGGTACCCAGGTCGGCTGTGAGGGTGGATCTCGGGCAGGGAACGTCGAGTGCGGCGAGCACGCCTTTGAACGGGACGGCGACGGCGGCTGGCGGAAAGGATGACATTGCGGCTGCGTGAGTTCAGGCTTTTCCTTCTCAGGAACCTTCGAAGCTGATGTTCACACTCGCAGGCTGCGCGAGATGACCGCGCGACTGGCTGCGATCGAAGCAGGCCTCGAGTCTGACCGCCGAAGCGGCTTCCGACCTTCCGCCGGCGCAGCCTCAACCTCTTCCTTCTCCCTACCCGGCGTCGCATCCTCTTCACTCCCTCATCTCCCAGCCGCGTCGACCTCCCTCGCGGTCCCCATCGAAACCCGCACGTCAGGCTCCTCGACTCCCGCACACGCCGAAAGCGTCGAGATGCCCGCCGACTCGAACCCGCTCCAGGTGCTCGTCAGCACAATGGAGCAGATGAGTCGCGACGAGACTGCGATGGACGAGGACGAAGGAGGCGAGATCTTCGGCGCGAGGAGGTCAGAGAACGAAGTTGGGCCTGAATCGGACCCGGCGTATCTCGAGCAGTTGGAGAGGGAGGCGAAGAACGAGCCGAGAAGCGGGAGACCGGATGCATTCGCGAGGGGATTGGTCACGTTCGAGGACGTCCAGACTGCGTTTGCGTTCTATGTCCAGCGAATACAGCCTTGGGTGCCGGTTGTTGAGCGGAGGGCGCCGCTGGTCGTGCGCGACAAGAGCCCGTTCCTCTTCCACGTCATCCTCGTCGTCACGAATTGTGCGTCAAGATCGCTTTCCTCACTGCTGTCTCCTGACAGGAAGAAGCTTCCGCTTCGGGTGCTCTGTCAAGACCTAATGTACTGACGGTTCTCCGTGCAGACTACAACACGTCCACGACCGTCCGCGCTCGTGAAGTCTACGCTGGCCTCAACGCCATCATCCACGAACTTCTCGTCGCCCACATCCTCGCTCCCGATCCCTCCATGTTCACCCGCGACTTCATCCGCGGCCTCCTCCTCCTTCTCTACTACAAGCCGGTTCAGACAGCCGCCTACAGCCACCGCGGGATCAAGTCGACCAGCCGCATTGTCCACGCCTCGAAAGTCAACGCTCTTTCGTCACTCATGGTTCACTCCCTCATCCAGCGTGCTGCCTCGTTCATCGACATCCAAAGCTCGCCACACCGCCTCACTCCCGTCCTCGACAATCCGACCGGCGTCGGGCCAGAAGAGCGCAAGCGAGCGCTCGCAGAGTTCCGCCTCTGGTGCACGCTTATCGCGGCAGACGCGCTCGGCTCGCTGCAAAGCGGTCGAATCACCTGGACCGACCCGGCTGCGGCGCTCAAGAATGCCCGCCGCTTCGCACAGCTCGCTGCGGACCCGACAGACGTCCGCCGCGCCTCGGTCCTCGAGCTCTACAGTATCGTCACCGTCCCGACCTCCGAGACCGCCGCGCTTCACCCAGTCCGATACCGCCTCGAACAGCTCTCGCGCATCAACGCCCAGCTCGACGCCTGGAAGTCGTACTGGACGCCCGTTTTGACCGAGGCGCAGAATAGGGGAGACCCGCTTGCGTATACGGTTGTGCAGACGCTCGCGCAATTCGTGGTGCTTGCGGTCAATGGAGCGGTCTTTACGCGATGGGACCTCGAGCGGAAGAAGGAGCTTGAGGACGGGAAGGAAGGCAGGCCGAAGCTGACGACGGAGTGCGTCTACTCTCTTTGCCCTTGAACGATGCTTCGCTGACTCTACGGCTGGCGCAGCGACTGGAAACACCTCCAACGAGCAGCCGACGCCGCAGACACAGCGATCTTCATCGTCTCGACCGAAGCGACCGTCACGGGCAACCCGCTGCGCGAGTACCGCTGGCCGCCAGCCGTCAACGGGTACCGAGAAGCGCTGCACCTCGACCCAAGGATTACGGAGGACTTCAAGACTGCGCTGGACACCATGACCTGCATCGTATGTGCAAGGTCCGCTCGAACTCGTTGAAGCGAAGCTTACCAGCTCCCCTCCGTAGGCTTTCGTCTACTCCCTCCTTTTCCTGGTCCGCATGGCTTCGGCGGTAAGTCTTACCCTCTCACATGCTCCAAGCGGCGCTCATTTTTCGCGCTCGCAGGGCCTCATCACCTGCGACCTCGTTACGCGCAAGGCGGACTACGAGGCCGGCTGCGACCTCAACACGCCTCAGCCGCTCACGAAGGGCCAGAAGCTGCCTCGCCTGCTCGAACTCGGCTCCGCCTTCCTCACCGGCATCTCACCGAACCCGGACCACCCAGCCCGTCGTCACGCCCTCCTCGTCGAGATGATCCTTCGCGTTGGGCTCGGAGCGGCAACTCCGCAGGCGCAAGGCGCACCTTCCCCTGCCTCGTCGGGTCAGAGGCGCTCCCCTGTCGTTGGCAGTGCGACGGTCAACTCGCAGCGCCCGCAAGCCTCGCCGCCTGTCTCCGCCGCCATGCCGAAGGCGAGCTCGAGCCTGGCGCAGACGAGCGCGCCGATGCCCTCGCCCTTTTCACTCCCTGCTCAGGCGAACACCTCGCTGCCGCCTGTCCTTCCCACTCCGCCTCAAGCGCTCCAAGCACAGTCTTCTCCGCAGCACCTCGTCCCGCCTCAACAGCCTCCCCGACCCGTTTCGTCCTTCGACTCGTGGCTGTGGGACACCTCGACGCCGACCTCGACATCCTTCTCCGGCCCGCTCCGCATGCAAGACGGCTCGTTCGTCATGCCCGACTTGACCGTCTCTACCTCGGCAGCCAACGCTGCCTCGTCGCTCGCCGCGACCGCTTCTCCCGCACTCGCTTCTGCGACTGTCCCGCCTCCGAGCGGGTACATGGGACGTCAGGGGACGTCGCCGATGCAGGCGACGATGACGGCTGCGTCGGCTGGCAGGAGAGGCGACGCCGCACAGGCGATGGCGTCGCTCCTCTCCGAAGTGAACCCCTTCCTCGACGACTTCTGTGCGTCACCTCTCATCCTTTCTTCGCTGTTGACTCTCCCCTGACTCGCTCTTTCCGCGCAGACGCGAGCCAACCCGGTATCGGCTCGCACGCCTTCAACGACGACTTTGGCCTCGGACCCGGCTCACTCGGCGGGCCCTCCAACTCCGCCGCAACAGGCGGAGCAGACGTCAATGCGCTCAACGGGCTCGATTGGAGTTCGTATGGCGCGAGTGGGTTTGGAGGCGCGACGCCTGGAGCGGGAGGGGCGGAGTGGGGGTTTGGGACGGGCGCGTGAAAGGAGATTTGTAGGTAGGTAGTACGCTTGATACGAGGACTAATCGATGCCTCGATTCGAACTTGCGCGAGGCATTCGGGCGGAAGCCATCCGCAGGTCACCTCCACCTCAGCTCTCCGCTCCTCCTGCCGTTCGAATCAGTGTACTGCTTCAGCTACGTTTTTACAATTTTGCGTCACGAAGGGAGCTACTATGCGATGAGGCGAGGCAGACGAGAAGAATGTACGATGGGATCAAGCGGAGCGGAAGCGAGAGGGGCTTAGACGAGGTACTGGCCCTACAAACATGGAAGTGGGTCGTTAGCACGCGCTCGAGAACGGTAGAGAGACTGGCGGAGGAGGAAGAGAGAGATGGAGAATCGAAGCGTACCGAGTTGGGGTGGACGACCTGGCCCGTCAGGATCTCGGACGTCGCGCAGTAAACGTAACTCTGCGGCGCTCCTCACATAATAAGCATCCGCTCTGTCACAGTGAGACTGGGTGCAGTTGCGCAAAGTAAGACGCACCTCTCCCAACTCCGCCGGCTGCGCAACACGCCCGTGAATAAGCGACGATGACCCGACGCTCCAGTCTTCCATCTGCTCTTTGGGGCGCGAGGCGGGTTGGAGGGGGGTGTAGACTGGGCCGGGACTGCGAGGGAGCGAGCGAAGCGAGTTAGTCTCGCGAGGGACGAGAGGGAGGAGGAAGACACACGCGACGCCGACGACGCGGATGGCTTTCGGGAGGATTTGGGTCGCGAGAGACTTGGTGAAGGTCGTGATGGCGCCCTTGGTGGCCGACTGCGAGACGAGGGGAAGAAGGCAGAGCGAAGGCGAGTCAGCGACGACGACTGGTCGAGAGATGTGAAGCAGCGAATGATGGACGTACGTAGTCGAGCATGCCAGCGCTGCCCTTCTGCTCTCCAAAAGAAGGTCAAGCGGGCACGTCGCGAACGAGATGTCAGCGATTTTCCGTGCGCAGGGACAGGACTTCGGGACGAACGTAGGCCGTGACGGAGGTGGTGTTGATGATCACATCTCCGCGCTTCATGTGCGGGAGGGCGGCCCTGCGAGACGGGTTGAAGACAGGTAAGCTCACGACATGGGCGCATGGAAGGGAGGGAAGAAGAGCGCACTTTGAGACGCCGATGTACTGGATGATGTTGCAGCGGAAGGTGTCCTCGACGTTGTTCATCTGCGAGCCGGTGGAGGAGAAGAGTCAGCGAGAGTCGGAGGGAGAGGGGGCAGAAGTGAGCAACCCACGTCAATTTCGGCGAGGTCCTGGCACTGGATTTGCTGCGAGGCGCTGGAGAACACGACGGCATTAGCGCAGTCCAACTAGATGTCGACGCGCAGGAGCGGCATCGAAACTCGACGTCCGCCTTCGCAAGTCCAACCCGCGTCGAAGCGACCCAAACTCACTTGTTGACGAGGATGTCGAGCGCGCCGTACTCCCTCATGTGCTTCTCGATCATGCTTTCGCGGAACTCTTGCGTGCGGAGGTCGCCCGGGACGAGAAGGCACTTCTTGCCCGCCTCTTCAACGAGCTTCTTCGTGTTTTGAGCACTGCGTTCCGCTCGATCGTCAGCGGTTCTCCCAGGTCGGAAAGGTAAGAGAGGGACTGGGAACGCACTCGTCCTCCTCCTGGGGGAGGTAGTTGATGGTGATGTCGGCCCCCTCGCGCGCAAAGAACACTGCGACAGTCTTTCCGATTCCCGAGTCTCCACCCGTGATGAGCGCCGCCTTGTCCTTGAGCTTGCCCGAGCCGACGTACTCCTCGAGGCGGGGCTCGCCGCGGTGCCAGCGCTCGACCTGCGAGGAGAAGTGTCAAGGAGCGGAAGAGAAGGAAGGATGCAACAGGACGCACCTTGGTGTGCTCGGCGAGGGGCGACATGTCGAGGTCACGACCGGGGAGCTTCTGCTCAAACTGTCATCGTCGCGCAAGAGGGCGGCAAGCGTGAGTTGTAGAGTCCTGACGTCGAGGACGAGGTGAAGGGGACAGAAGCGCACCTTGTCGGGGGAGAAGTTGGGGTAGGCGGTGATGACTTTTGCGTCGGATCCCATGATGCGAGTGCTGTTTCGACGTCGCGTGAGTGTCAGCAGTCGACGCGGAGGAGCGGGAAGGGCAGCGCACCTCGAGTGGAAGAAGTGTGTGCGGGTGAGGTGGTGAGTGCGTCTGACGAGATAAGCCAGTGTGAGCTAAAACGAAGAGCAAGAGAGCAAAGGACGAGGACGAGCCCGAGGACGAGGCGAGGCGAGCGCGGTGACGATTTGACCTTCGCAAGGCGGTGCTGTGGGGTAATGTTGAAACCATTGCAACGAGATTGTATTCAGACCATTACAACTTGCAATCTCACCCGGCACTCGCTCGGCTGGCTCGGGAGAAGGACACAGTGCCCTTTCATACACTCGTACACTCACTGGAGTCCAGAAAGTAGCGAAGGAAGGCGGCGGACGAGCCCTCGCATTGTCTTGATTGCATCCATCTCTCTCGCTCGACTACTACTCCCCAGCTTGACCAGGACTGCGCTGTGACTGCACCAACTCCACCCAGGGAGTCCCTCACTCCCTGGCCATGCCCCCAACCGCGCGCCGCACCCCGCTCTCGCACCTCACCTCCCCCTTCCTCGCACTCGGCTCGCTAGGCCCATCTTCAACCAACGCAGCGCCTGAACCCGCCGCACTCGCTCCGAGACACGACCAAGCAGCTGGTGGACGAGATCCGGCAGCCCTACCGGCGCATCTGAGGGACCGCTCAAAGGCGCAGCACCAAGACCGACTTCCCGATGCCATTCGAGGCGTGAGGTTCAACGCGCCCTTGAGACCGCCTCCGTTGCCAGCGCGACCCGAGAACGATGCCGCAGAGGGAGACGAAGCCGGGTTCACGTTGTCCCAGCTCGTGTTGGTGGTTACGGTCGACGGGCAGGTGCATGCGTTGAAGCGCGAGACGGGCCAGTGGGTCTGGACGTTGCATGACGATGGAGGGATTGCGCTCGGTGGAGTCGGGCGAGGGTCGGCGGAGGAACGGCGGAGACGGAGCGGGGCGGGAGACGCAGTCGGCGGACCACTCGTCAAGAGCGTGAGCAGGAAACGCCGCGCTCCTCCAACAGCCAGCTCTTCCCGCTCGACGGTCATGTCGAACGAGACGAGCGTCATCTCCGTGGACGCCGCAGACGAAGACGACGACGAGACGTACATTATCGAACCGAGCGGGTCGGGCGACATCTACGTCTACTCGCGCTCCTCGGGCGGACTGGACAAGCTTCCCCTCTCGATGCAAGAACTCGTCACCCTCTCGCCCTTCCGCTTCCCAGGCGACTCGAGCCGCATGTTCTCGGCGAGCAAGAACACAAAGTTTGTCGGGGTCGACTTGAAGACTGGAAGGCTCGTCGGCGTATTTGGGAGCAATGCGGGGTGGTGCGAGTGGGATGAGGGGGACGAGTTGACGGCGGGTGCGAGGGCGGCGGAGCAGGATTGCGAGGAGGACATTGCGAAGCGGCCAGACGACTTGCTGTACATGGCCCGAACAGGTGCGTTGTGTTTCGCTCGTGCTCTCGTATCGTCGGCTCACCCTCGCCCTCGCACAGAATACCACCTCTCGATCTACGACACGAGCTCGTCACAGCCCCTACAAACCCTCTCCTACACGACCTACACCTCCTCCGCCCTCCCACACGCCTCGACTCCCGCATCATCCGGCACCTACCCCTCGCAATCCACCTGGACCCGCACACCGGACTCGCTCTACCTCCAGCCGATGCACGACGGCTCGCTCGTCTGTTTCCGAGCGGGCCAATCTGGCGTACAATGGAGCATCGACTTTGAAGCGCCCGTCGTCAGCGTCTTCGATGTTGTCGTTCCCTTCGCCTCTACCTCCTTGCCCTCGCTCGAAGGCGCAGACCCCCACCCCGTCATGTTCGAACAACCGCACCCCTTACTCGTCCCCGACCTCCCACTCGACTTCTCCGTCCTCCAGCAAGAACCCGCCGCGACCTTCATCGGACGAGTCGTCTCCCCTGCGACGGGAGAGGAACAGTTGTTCGCCATGAGTAGGGATAGGTTTCCGCTTGTGCCGTTTGCGCAGGTGGCGGAGGCTGCAAAGGCGGGGCTGGGGGCGGAGGCGCAGGAGGCGGATGAGAGAAGCGAGGAGGTGAAGGAGAAGCCCAAGCCTTGTCGTGGTGTCGACTGCATCATCGGCCGACACCGACTCTTGCATCCTCCGCCCGCTTCGCCCCTTGACGCAACTATCGACGCTCCCACCGAGCCGCTCCTGATCGACGCCGCGCCCTCATCCTCCGTCCCCTCCCCTTCATCGCCCCACGATTCGCTCTCGACTCCAAACCGCCGCACGCCTCACTTACCAGGCTCCTCGACCCTCCTCGCTCGTCTGTCCTCCTCATCCGTCATGCGCGAATTGAGCGGACACGGAGAAGTCCTCGCAGGTGGCAGACTGACGGTCGGAGTGATGGTACTTGTGCTGGTTGGGTGGTGGTGGAGTCGCTGGAGGAAAGTAGGGGAGGAGGGGAAGAACGAGGGAGAGGGAAAGAGGAGGAGTGGGAGACGCACGAGGGGCAGGGGGAAGAAGCAGCAGGCTCCGGCCGGAGCGAGTGGTGGAGAAGCGAGCGGGACTGATACGCCGCGTGGAGGAGCGGTCCAGTCGAACGGACTTGACTTTGCGAGCGTGAGGGGCGTGACGGCGGTTGCGGTACCGTCTGTTGCGCCTGCGCCGCCTGTCGAAGGGCCAAGGAAACGCTCGCCTTCGACACCGCCTACACCGACGAACCTCTCTTTCGCCCCGCTTTCGAGCAGCAGCGCATCTGGCGCTTCGACTCCCGCCCGCGCTCGCGCGTCCTCTCTTTCCCTCGCTCCTGCCTTCCCGCTCTCCTCGACACTCAAGGACCTCCCGCCTCTCCCTCCGTCCGCCCTGCTCGATTCGGACGACACCGAGGACCTCCTCAACGCCTCTCCTTCCCTCGGTTCCTCCGTCGAACTGCCAGACCAAGCAGATGACGGCGCCGACTCCGACAGCGCGCCTCCCTCAGTCGCACCCGGCGGTGCGCCGGGTACTCCGCCTCGGAAACGCCAGCGGCGCAGACGGGGCGCGAAGAAGAAGAAGGCGAAGAACGGGCAGGGAATGGACGATGTCGCGGTTGGTGCGGTGGATGAGAAGGATTTGCTTGAGGGGATTACGTTGAGTGAGAGGGAGACGAGGGATGAAACGGCGGATGATTCGGAGGAAGGAGCTGTGGGCGCGAGTGCGCAGGTTGATGTGGATGGGAAGGGCGTCGATGGGGATGTGGCGGGTGCGAGTGCGCCGATTTCGGCGGCTGGAGTGGGCAGAGAGGTCGATGCGGTCGCGAAGAGCGCGAGGCTCGACCCGCAGGCCGTCGGCGGTCTTGCGGTCAGTGAGGAGATCCTCGGTACGCTCGCTTCCGCTCACTTGGCCCGTCCGACGAGCTGACGTCACTTCGCAGGCTACGGCTCGCACGGCACGGTCGTCCTGCGCGGCGAGTTCCAGGGTCGAGCGGTCGCCGTCAAGCGCCTGCTGAAGGACTTCGTCACGATCGCCGCGCACGAAGTCAACCTTCTGCAAGAGTCGGACGACCACCCGCACGTCATCCGCTACTTCTGCAAGGAGCAGCGCGAGACGTTCCTCTACATCGCCCTCGAGCTCTGCCCCGCTTCGCTCTTCGACCTTGTCGACCAGCCCTCCGCCTTTCCTGACCTCTTGCGCCAACTCGACCCGAAGAAGGCGCTCAAGCAAATCACGTCGGGCCTGCGCCACCTTCACTCGCTCAAGATCGTTCACCGCGACATCAAGCCGCAGAACATCCTCGTCTCGACCGCAAAGCGCGGTCAGCCCGGCTTGCGCATGCTCATCTCCGACTTTGGGCTCTGCAAGAAACTCGACGTCGACGAGTCGTCCTTCCAGCAGACCGTCAACCATGCCGCAGGCTCGTTCGGCTACCGCGCGCCGGAGGTCCTGCGCGGACTCGTCGACCCGAACGAGGGCGCAACTGGCACGTCTTCGGCGAGCGCAGGGTCAGGTGGCTCCTCGACGACACTCGCCGGCCTGACGACCACCGACCCGAGCATGCGCCTCACCCGCTCAATCGACATCTTCTCCCTCGGCTGCATCTTCTACTACGTCCTTACGCGCGGTGACCACCCGTTCGGTGGGCGGTACGAGCGCGAGATGAACATCTTGAACGGCAAGGCTAGCCTAGACCGGCTCGACGGACTCGGCGAGGAAGCGGTCGAGGTGCAGGACTTGATTTTGCGGATGGTCGCGACCGACCCGAGGGAGCGGTGCGTTCGCTTCTTGAGGTCGTGTGGGGTCGTCTGCTGATCTTGTTCGGTCCCCTTTAGCCCGACCGCCGACGCCGTCCTCCTCCACCCCTTCTTCTGGAATGCCCAGAAACGCCTCCTCTTCATCTGCGACGCCTCCGACCGCTTCGAGATCATGGACCGCGACCCTCCCACCTCGACACTCGTCACTCTCGAGAGTCGAGCTCGCGAGATCGTCGGCGACGACTGGCAGAAGGCGCTCGACCGGACCTTCCTCGAGAACCTCGGCAAGTACAGGAAGTACGATGGCGCGAGCGTGCGGGATCTGCTGCGCGTCCTTCGCAACAAGGTGCGTTCCTTGCTCACACGATACCCCGTCTGCAAGACTGAGCGCGTTGCCCGCGCAGAAACACCACTACCAAGACTTGCCCGAGAGCGTCCAGCGCGCGCTTGGCGACCTCCCAGGCGGCTTCCTCTCCTACTTCACGACGCGCTTCCCTCACCTCCTCCTCCACGTCTACGACACCATCGCACGGCACCTCGCGGACGAGCCGATGTTTGCGTCGACCTTCCGCATTCCCGAGGACGAGGCGTGAAAAGCCTGCCTCGCACGACTGTTCTCCTCTCGCCCATTGCGCTGTCCCTTAGATCCCTTCATTGTCTTTTAGTCTTCGGGTCGCAGCTGCGTACTCGCTGCCTTGTTCTGTCGCCGTTTCGTCCTTCTTTGTTGTCTTCCCTCTCGTCCTCTGCCTCGTCTTGCAACCTGCATCATTTCTTCCCACGCTCTTCTTCGCTCTCAGACTTCGCCTGCCCGCTTATGCGTGAGCAGCCCGCCTTCGCCCTCGGAGAATCATGTCACGATGCACAACGCCCTTTGAAAGATCACGACCCCGTACTACGCCGCGCCGCGTCCCACCCGTCATACGCATCTTGGTCAAAGTCCACAAAACGAAGGATCAGGAAGCGAACGACGAAAGAACCCGCTTTGCCCAGCTGCAAGTCCCGCCTCATGCTGTTGACCGTGATGCGTCCGTCTCGTCCACTTTTGAAGCCCCAGTCCTGCAGCGAATCGAACATCTTGTCCTTAGTCCGCTCTACAAGAGCGGTCTGTAGGTCGGGATGCAGCGAGTCGAACGCGCCAGGTCCGGTCGGCAGCTCGAAACCGGTCGACGCCGTCCGGCCGTCATACGCGATTCGCGCCCATCCCTTATACTGCCACCATGTGCCATTCTTCAATTCCTTGCCGAGGAGGACTTGGACTCACTCGGGCGCATCAACGGGTTTGCACCGTTTGAGCGGTCTGGCCTCGTCGGCCGAGCGATGCGGTGGCACGATGACCTCGATGTATTGTTTGAGCTTGTCCTCGTCTGCAAGAATGGCGATCGGTCGACCGTAGGCGAAGGTGTCCGGTGCGCAAAGGTTGTGCTTCGGCCAGATGGCGACAAAGTTTCGCGACGCCTCGTAGCCGTTGTCGGAGAAGCCGTGAAACATGGCCTGCACCTTTGGTCCGGCTATGGACCTGTGCTTGAAGGCACAGTCGAGAGCAGCCAGGCGAGGGTTGCGGAGGGGTGCGTCGGGCTCGAGGTCGAGGCCATCGAGGCCGCGAAAGCCTTTCAAGACGGAGGCGAAATACTGAGCGGCGGACGTCTGCACGAGCGGCTGGCCGATCAGTTCTTGGCGCGCACAATGAGAAGCGTCAGGGCAACAGACCTGGGGTGCTCCGAACTGCGGCAATGGCGGAGGCGACGGAGATGCTGCTGCGGTCTGTCGCTTCTTCCGAGCAGGCACAGGGGAAGCGAAAGGCTGTGAGTTCGGTAGTGTAAGTCAGGTTCGAAGTAGAGACGACGGAATGGCATGCCTTGGTGTCTTCGAGGTCGGGCGAAGGCGATCTCGAGCGCGTCAACCGTGACGATCGTCTTCGCCCATCGTTAAGGGCAGGTACAGGTCCCAATTCTTCCGTCTTGGGTCGTAAGAGCCGTGTCGTGGCGATTGGCCGGACGATGGGGTCGAGCGCAACGTCCTCGAGCTTGACTTCAGGCTTCGGCGAAGGCGAAGGTGCGCTCGCATGGCGCGCCTGGCGAGTCGTCCGCTCGTCAAGTGATTCTGGCGTTGAGAACGGCGTCGGAGACTCCGCGTTGCGGCCTTTTTGCGAAGCGTCTGTCGAGTCGCTCGAGGTGGAGCTCGAGTTTGACGGCGTGCGAACAAGTGATGAACTAGATTCTCCCACTTTGTAAGATGCGGATGATGTCGCAGTAAGGGCTACGGCGGTCGCGGCGAAAGCGTCGCGGGTCGAGGGCGTCGGCGAGGCTATTTTGTTGGGCTGGACGATGCGCGTGCTGATAAGGACTGACGTCAGAACTCGCTCATAAGCATCTAGACGAGACGGACGTACTTGCAAGATTCCAGGGCGTTTGTGAACCGGCGGAGCCAGACCTTGATCGCATGCATGCAGAGTCGGTCGTCGGGAACGAGGGTCTTCTTGAGGACACCGGCTATGTACGCGGCGCCGTACACTCCGGTCTCGATGCCAGCTTGATCGTCGCCTTGCTCGGCGCCGAACTGGGTTACGAGGGCATGCTGGACGGCGGGCCAGTCTGGCGTGACGAAGGGAGGCGGGAAGAGGGCGTAGGCGCGTGTGCGAGTGTACTCCCGACAACCTGGGTCATTCGAGATGAACAGCTCGACAGCATTGACGAGGGCCGTCCAGTCGTCCCGCAAGTCGGGATGGACGGAGACTGCGTGGGATCAGTACGGGAGGAACAGACGAAACAGCGACAGGACATACTCGAGACAGGCTGACCAGTGTGCGCCATGATAGATGGACAGCTGCTGTATATCTTGGAGGTAGCAACGAGCCCCGCGAGAGGTGCTAGCCAGACTAGAGGAAGAGGAGGAGGACAAGGAGCTGCTCCACTTCGACCACCTTGCCCGCTCGCTGATATCGCTTGGCCAAGCTTTACACCGGCTCATATTGGACTTCCAGAGCTACGCTGGTTTTGCGGATCCTGCCACGAGGTCCTCTCTCGCCGTCTCGTCTTCATCAGTCGAAGAGGTGGGGAGACAAGATGTCGACGGCGGAAGACTTGGAGGTCCTGCAAGTGCGCGCAACCCTTCAAGTAACCTATCTAGATGAGCTGCGGAGGCTCACAGCTTCGCTCGTCCGGTATACACAGATCTTGCGCTCTCTTCCCCCACTTCTCTCGCCGGACCTCCCTTCTCCTCCGCCCTCGCGGCCAGCCTCGCCTATCAAAGTCGAGCCAGCACCGCTGGAGAGAAAGCATGAGGAGGACGGACACCGAAATGGAGAGGAGCCGTCACAGCGGCCTACCATCGGACTGGGTTTCGAGGAGGGGCTTGACGAAGTTGCAGCCAAGTGCGTGCCAAACGAGCTGCACAATGAGGTGCAGAAGGCTCATACTTTGTGCTTCAGGCGCCCGCGACCGGCTCCTCCGCCTCCTCCAGCTCCGCCAGGCCGTCCACCACCCCCTCCTCCAGCCGCTCTTCCTTCAGACCTGAAGCCGTCTACGCCCGACTTGCGCAACTCGCCCCGGCCAGCATCGGCAAGACTGTCTCTGCCGAAAGGCTCGCCTATGCTCGGCTCGCCTCGTGTTGATCGCGAAGCAGAATGGCGGAAGGAGTGGCCGAAGGAACGGCTGCGGAAGCTGGCTGCACAGTGCGTATCCACGATAGCTCGGCGTCTCGTCGAGCTGACATGACTGCTGCCTCGCAGGTGTCGCGACCACGGACGCAAGCTCAAGCACGCAGGCGACGCCATTGCTCGCACGCCTCACCCCTCGCGCAAAGACATCCTCCGCGCCCTCGCTCACCACATCGACTCCATCCTTCTCTACATCTACTCGTTCTGGTGCGACGACGCGGCGAACCGGAACTGCAACGTGCAGCAGTGGGAGAGCGGGTTCGGGTTGATCTCGTTCGTCCGCAAGATGGCAGAGAAGGAGAACGTTGCACTCGTCGTCGGCCTGTGGTGCGTTAGCGTTCTTTTTGGCCGCCATTGACGTTGTCGCTCACCTCCTCGTGCGGCAGCACCCGCATGGAGGCGATAGCTGTCTTCACGACCTCGATGCACGAGCAGAAGGCGCTCAACTTCAGAGGCACGCAGCTCTCATATCACCGACCGAGCGCCTCGAGCGCACCCTCTTCCTCCTCTGCCGCCACCCTCCCACCGCGACCACCCGGCCCACCTCCCCCTCCGCCGCCCTTACCGCCGCCCGATCACTCTGCCGCTTCGCCAGCTTCGACCGCTGCGACTGACTCTCCCGTAACAACGGCATCGCCTTCAACCGCGTCAGGCGCCACGAGCCACCCTCCACCGCCATCTTCCGCCGCCCTGTCCGGCACGAAACCCTACGAAGACTTCCTCCGGTCCTTCCTCCGCGCCTCGCCCGAACTCTTCCGCTTCCAGCGACTCTACGACGACTCTTGCACCATTCTCTCACCCGCATTCCTCTCCACCTCCTTCCCCGAGACATGGGTTCTCTGTACCCTCGATCCAGGCGACAGTCCGAGTTCGCATCCTTCAGCGTTCATCCTCCCGAACCGACCCTGCAGGTTCGCCTGGCCGGCCGAGCTTGGACGAGGGACGAACGCGTGGGTCGCACATCAGGTAGCATGGGCGAGGAAGCTGGTTGAGGAATGGGCTGAGCGAGAGGGACTGGGCTACGTCCCAGAGAACGTTGGCGAAGGTGTCTAGACTGCTTCCTTCGGGCTTGTATGGCTCCACGCATTACTTCGCACGTGCATAGACCCCATTAATTGCGCCTGGCGACGGGCCTCTGGAGGAAGAGAAGGAAGCAACTCGTTTCAACCGGTTCTTCCGGCTCACCTGTCTCGTCAACAGCAAATGAACTATTTTCTGAAGGTCTGATTCCTCGCTTGCGCCGAATGAAGCTCGATGACGGAGGTTGACCTTCACTCAGCGAAGCGGAAACAGCTTGGACAAGAACACCTCGTTTCTGTCGCTCACACCCGCTCGTGCTGCCTCTGAACATCGCCTGCGACTCGCTAGGACCCTTCTGCAGCCATGAAGAACAAGCGCATCAAGTCGTACCGCCGCGCGATGCAGCTCTACCAGAGCTCGTTTGGCTTCCGGTGAGTCCGCCTACTTCGCGATGCAGGGTCACGTAGGGCTGACGAGTGAGTTTGTACGCTTTCAGTGAGCCATACCAGTTACTTGGTGCGCTATCAGCTTCCGGCGGGCAACCGTGCCCACACTCGACCCTTCATCTCCTCGAGGAGGCGATGCTGACCCTCCGTCTCGCCTGTACAGTCGACGCCGCCTTTCTGCAGTCATGCGTCAAGCAGAAGATGGATATTATGGCTCGCTTGCATGACGTCTTGCAGGGAGCGGTCAAGCCGAGTGCGTTCTTCCACCTCTCCCGTCTGCCGGTTCTTCAAGCTCACACCAGCTCCCCTTCGCAGTGATCACCCAATGTTGCATTCAGGCGCTTTACGATGCGGGTGCAGAGGCGCAGGCGGCGGTTGATGCGGCGAAGGGTTTCGAGCGACGAAAGTGCAACCACTTCAAAGCGAGGCCAGAGGACGAGTGCATGCTGGCAATGGCGGGTGAGTTCAGGCTTGGAGATGCATTGTCCAAGCCAGATCGCTGACAATCCCGCCGGCAGGAACCGAGAACAAGAACCGCTACGTCTTCGCTACGCAGTCCCTCCCTCTTCGAGAATCGCTCCGCGCCGTCCCGGGCTCGCCAATCATCTACATCGCACGGAGTGTCATGCTGCTAGAGTCGCCGTCGAATCAGACGCTAGCGAAAAAGCGAAGGGTGCGTTTCGCCTCGCTTCTCGCGTTGCTCTCCGGAGGCTGCTCCGCTTCTATCGCGCGCTCAAGTTTCGCCTCTGGCGCTTCCGACTCGACTGACACGAACCACATCCGCAGATGGAGGAGAGCAAGCTGCACGTTTCCGCCGAAGAGCTCGCGGTCATTACCGGCAAACCCCTTCCTTCCGCCGACCCCGTCGCTGCGACGTCTGCCCCTCCCGCCGATCCCTCTGCCGCCGCTTCCGAGGGTGCAGCAGAGCCGCCGAAGAAGAAGAAGCGGAAAGGACCGAGCGGACCGAACCCGCTCAGCGTCAAGAAGAAGAAGGCGAAGCCGGCTGATCCGAGTGCGGGACGGCGGCCGAGCAAGCGCGAGCGTGAGGAGGATGGTGGCGACTTGAGAGAGCAGAAAAGGCAGAGGGAGGAGGACGGGAAGGTGGTCAGCTTGGCGGCGCGAGGCGACGGAGGCGAGAAGAAGAAGCGGAGACGGCGACGAAAGGGTGCCACGACTGGAGCTGATGGAGAAGGCGGGAATGCAGGAGAAGGAGGCGCGGGCTCGGGAGGAGAGGCCTGAGTAGGTGAACGGCAACGCGGTCTTTCGCGCCATCACCACGACTCTTCGACTCTCGCGTCGCGCTTCACCCTAAGTTACGCCCTTCGTTTGCGGCAAGTTCGCGGACGCGCGGTGTTGCTATTCTCGACATTCCACGGTCTGCGCTCGCGGCGGGCATCAGCCCGCTTGTAACGCCTCCGCGGGGTCCGCCGGACCTGTCGCTGTGCTCGTCTTGGCTCGTCCGCCCGCCCCTCTTTCTTCCTCCTTCAGCGCGATCTCCCTACGAGTTCCGCTCTACTTCTCGCTTCATACATGCTCGGGTCCCACTGGCCGGTCCTGCTGTTGGCAGGTGCGTCTTGCGCTCGTCTCGACGTTCGCCTCCTGTTGACTGACCCTGCCTGTTCTGCAGCGAGTCCCGTCGTCCTGGCTCGTGAGCACATCCCTCGGACGCTCCATGCTCGTCAGGACGACTCGCTTCTGAGCCAGATCTGGACGTCGCTCGAGATCATTGCTTCGAACGCGGTTACTTGCCCAGCGAGCTGTGCTGGCTGGCTCCTCTCTTCAGCCGAGGTGCGCCCCGTTCATTCTGTACCCCTGAACATGCAGGCTGAAGATCGTCGTCTGCAGTGCGGCTTCGAGATCGCGGCGACGTTCTCGCTCGAGACGACCATTTCCTGCCTGTGCGAAGACATCGGCGACGACTTGCGCGAGTATGTCAGTCCCTCCGCAGCCATCCTGACAAATGCTCACTCAAGCTTGCTCGTAGCTGCGCAACTTGCGTAGCAGCCGACAGCTCGTCGAGCGCAGACGCAAAATCAGCTGCGGCCGGAGTCGCAGACTGTAAGCCGGGTTTCACGCTGTTCGTCTCTGCCTCACTGACGCCCGACTGTCGCACAGTATTCGACCAAGGCTGCGGTATGATTGGACACACGCGCTCGTCTAGCGCAGTCGCCGCCTCGAAGACGAGCCTTGCCGCACCTTCGACCTCTTCGACCTCTTCGGCTACTCGTCCGGCTACGACGATGCAGGCGACCATAGAGACCGCGCTGCCCAACGAGGTGAGCATTTTGACCTTAGCATCGATCCACCATTTTGTCTGATATTGTGCTGCTCAGGCAATCACCCTCGGCACCGATTCAAACGGCTTCACCTACCTCAGCACGATCAGCTACAGCATCAGCTACGACACCCCGCTCCAAGTACAGTCAATCATCTCTCAAGCATCCGCTTCTTCCGTCTCGGTGGCTTCTGCCTACAACAGTTCTCTCGCTGCCGCCCTTGCCAGCTCGATCGCCGCTTCGTACGCTCGCGCAGCAGCCAGCTACACGGTCGGCACGACCGTCCAAGGACAGCAAACCGAGACAGTCTTCACGGCGGCGGGACCGGCCAACACGGGGACGAGCGCAGCGTCGTCGGGCCACAGTTCGGGCGGAAAAGGAGTCGCTGGCTGGCGCGCTGGCTGGACTGGCGCTTTTGCGGGAGTCGCGGTGGTTCTCTATCTCCTGTAGACCCTCTCTCGGACGATCACAGTGCGAGTCATGGCGAGACGCCTTGCAGGCGAGATGCGATTGACACGCCTATAACGTCTGCACGAAGTCAACCGCTCCGTCCCAGATCTGCTTGATCTGCTTCTTGTTCCAGATCATCTCGAGCAGGAGCAAGTCGTGCGGCGTATCCTCCGTGACGACCACCTCAACTCTCACTCCATCGCGCCTCAAGTTCCTTACCAACCGTTCCCCTTCTTCCTGACAGCGTTCGCCCGTCCCGTAGTGCACAAAGCAAGGCGGGAAGGTAGCAAACGTGCCAGATGGGACGTCTGCGGCGCCGGGAGACATGTAGGGCGACTTGACGAAGGATTCGGGGTGCGAGCCGAGGAGGGATGAGACGAGGTGCAGACGGAACGCGCCGACTTCGAAGAGGTAGTCGCAGGAGTTCTTGCGGGGGATGTAAGAGTCGGGAGTGTGGCCGAGAAAGGAGTGAGCTGTGCGGAGGGAGAGAGGGAGAGTCAGCTTGCGAAGGTCGAAAGAAACGTTGCGTAAGCGTACAAGGATCTGCCCAAGGCTGACAAGATGAGGGGAGTCAGCTCTCAGTGGGCCATCAAGGAAGGTCAAAAGCGACTCACTGAAAAGAGGACTAGTCCAGCCGGCTGTTCCAGCGTCCAGCCATCTCCGCTCGTCTTGCCACTCGCAAACGTATCCTTGATCCAGCGTGTCAAGGCGAGTGCAAGATGACCGCCGCTGGAGTCGCCAAGGAGGACGATCTGTTCGCCTCGGATGCCGCGACGGAGGAGGGAGAGGTAGACCGCGGCAGCGTCTTGGAGAGCAGCGGGGACGGGATAGTCGGGAAGGAGGCGGTACTCGGCAGCTGTGAGTCACGAAGTCAGCGGCAGACCGCAATGATAGCCCCGGGAGACATACTGTGCATCGAGGAGAAGCGAGGTTGCTGGCAAGGCGGAATGTCAGCGAGACCTCTTGGCTCTGCTTCAAGGAATGCGCACCTTTTTGAACAGCTTGGAAGGGATGCTCGAGCTGGACGCGCCCGGGTGGGCTGAGTTATGCGTATAAGCTGTTCCTTCGAACGGTCAGCGCAACCCATCGATGACAGGCTGCGAGCGGGAGACTGGACGAACCTCCGCCATGCAAGTACAGCCCGACCAAACCGTCCCCTTCACGGTGACCAGCCGAACTACTGGGCGCATTCTTCCTCCGCCAGCTGTACATTCCAACTCGTTCGGCCGGCTGAACCTCCTTGTCGTCCACAACGCCCTGTACGAAGTCGCCTCTCAAGCCCTCGACCCACTCGAACTCGACGCCGTAGCGTACCCTGAGCCACCAGCGCGACGGCTCCTTGTCCGTCCTTCTCGCCGAGATCTTGAAGCCGCACAAGTCCATCGCGCCCATGATGCGCTTGACGGCTGGCATCATCGATGCTTCGAGTAACGTCCAAGAACGTCTCCATCGCTTTGAAGGAACGAGGGCGAAGAGGACGAAGTGGAAAGGGAGAAAGGCGAGCACCAGGATGAACTCCCAGACGAGGCGAAGATAGCTGACTGGTGGTTTGAGGGCGGGTGAGGACCGCGTCTTGTGCTTTGGTTCGGCAGAGACGCTGTTCTCGCCAGGTCGATTCGCGGGAGACGGGTCTGGCGAGGAGGCAGACTTGCGAGGAGCAGCGTCGGCAGAGGGGCGCGGCGACGCCATCGTGGGCGAGCTGGACGTCGAGCGTGAGCTGTCCATCTTTCGCAGATTCAGCAGCAGCAGCAAAAGGGTAAGAGAGAGACGACGCTCCCGATCTGGCGACCTTCGCAAGGGATGTCATCTCGCTGGCGATCCCAGGGGGAACCTCTCTCGAGATGGGCGAGAGAAAGCAGTGTCGCCTTTTCAGAGGGAAATGCTGATGCTACAGAACGAGCGAGCGATACGGGAAAGAGGGTGTAGGTATTCACGGGGAGAGGAGGGGAAGGAGGGAGGGGATGGGTATCGATGCAGAGATTACGAGGCGACGAGGGGGAGAGGGGTTGAAACGGGCGAGAGACGGGCTGGACGGTGACGACGGGGACTGAGTTGGAGGCAGCGGAGGTGGGGCTGCGTAGCGGGAGAAGGTTAGCGAGAAATCCGCGGCAGAGTAGGTACCGTCGAGACTCACGACAATGCCTCCGCCGCACAAGCGACGACTCAGGCTCCGTCCCGTTCCGAGACGCCGACTCTTGTCGCCCCGAAGGACCAACGAAAGCCCGCGCCACCCGCTCCCTCCGTCTCCCAACCGCGCGTCGACGACGGCCAGAGAAGGAAGAGAGCCGCACGCCGTTCAGATAAAGTCCTCGTCCGAGTCGTAGAACTCGTCTTCGTCCGCCTGCTCGAGCGCGTCCGCAATCTCGGCAAAGTCGACCTTGTACCGGAGGAGACCGCCGATGCCACCGAAGCCCTTGACGAACTGCGAGCCCTCCTGCGACCTGCGGGACGCGAAGACGAGTCAGCGCGATGTGAATGTGAAGGAGCAGACGATGTCAACGCACTTGTTCGTGACAATCTCAATCTCGGCACCAAAGTCCTTGTACTTCTCCGAGAGCCATTCGAGCAAGTTGACCGGCTCAGCCGCCTGCTCCATCTCGAGGCCCGTCGCCTTGTCGATGAACTTCTCACGCTCCGTCTCGCTAAGGGCAGCGATGCCGACAGCCGCCTCAGCCTTGTTGTTGCTAGCTGAGGGCGGAGGAGCCTGAGTGTGGACGACGTGCTCGGCACCCTGCGAGTCGCGGAGGACGTGGCGAGTGACGTCGAGGTTCTCCCAGACGATGAGGGTCTCGACGGCGCCCATCTCGAGACCGCGGAGCGTGTCGTCGACACCGAAGCAGTACTTGCCCGAGTCGTGCGAGATCTCGTCGAAGTAGCGCGAGATGAGCCTGCGCACAAAGCCTCTTCAGTATCGGGGAAAGGGCAAGCAATGCGCGCGGAACCCACTTCTTCTCCTGAACGAACTTGACGTTCGAGAGCGACTCGGCCGCGAGTTCGATAGCCTGGTTGAAACCGTTCTCGCCTCCGTACGACACGTCGACGACCTTGATGACCTTTGCCACGAGGCGCTGGTCGAACATGTCGGACTGGTTGAGCTCCGTCTTGAAGTCTGCCGAACCAGCAAGCACGAGTCCCTGGACGTTGACCTTGTCGTCGGTGATGAAGTGCTGGACAGCGAGTTCGGCGACCTTGCGAACGTAGTTGTGACGCTTCTCCATACGGAGACGGGCGAAACGGAGCGCAGACTGTCCACCACGACCGTGCTTCTTCGGCAGGTCGACCGAGAACTTGTGGATCACCTCGCGCGTGTTGCCCGCAAGCGTGCCGAAAAGTGCGCCGTTACCGTCCATCACGATGAAGCCGAACTTGGCGTCCGACTCGAGCAGCTCGGCGAGAGCCTCGGTGTGGAACTTGTTGTCGCAGAGGTAAAGCGAGGTGTTGATGGGCTGCGAGGCACGGCGTCAGCTCGCGTCTCTCCGGCGCATCTGTCGAAGACCTGGTACACACCTTGAAGGGCTCGAAGTCGATGTTGACCTGTGGAGAAGGAAAGCGTCCGGTCACTTCCGCAGGGACAACGGAATGGCATGCGAACTCACCTTCTTCTCCTTTCCCTCGTCCGTCAAGATGGTACCGCAGTAGATGATCAAGCCGTTGGGCGGGACCTTAGAGTACAGCTTGAGCCTCTGCTGGGTCGAGGTGATGGCGGCCAGGACGGAGAGACGGTTGACGCGCGACTTGATGTTGGACGCCGTGCCGTACTCTTGCGTCAACATGGACTGGAGCTGCGAGATCTGGGAGCTGTGTTGGATGACAGAAGTGAGTCAGGGAAGCTGGCGGGAAGGAACAGAACGGTCGACGGAGACGGACCGAGGCGGGGCGATGAGGGAAATCATCGAAGTGCCTGCGGGTCGAGCGGGTCAGCCCTAGGTGAATTGAAGTGAAGCAGAGACGCAACGCACCTGCTCCTCGGGCAGCCTGCAAGCTCTGGACTGCAGGCGTCGGAACGCACACGACAAGGTGATGGGGTCAGCTCATGCGCCCGCACCACGTTCCCCGGACCCGCTGGCGTGGCAAAAAGATGCAGCGACACGTACCGAGCTTCTTCATCCTGTTGGATCAGCGCATACAGCCGGAGCAGAGGCAGAGAGCGGCGTGTCAGTGGGTTTGCGGTCCGGGTGTGTGCTCGCGGGTGAACGGCGATACCGCGCGAGTCTGGACATGCCCAGATGGAACTGGGACGCACTTCCAGACGGCAATGTTCGCCTCTTGCTGTGCGTCGGCCATTGTGGGCTGGTGTCGGCGGAGGGGTGGCGGATGAGCGAAGTCGAGGAAGACGAGGCGACAAAGGCTCTGGCGGCGCGAGTGGTCGGCAGGTGGGGGCTGTCTGGCGTGCGAGAGCTGTCTAAGAGACTCTGCTAGCAGTTCCTGAGCTACCGCGACGAGCAGGGGCTGACGGTCGACACCAGACCTGCTCGACGCCCTCCTTGTTCTCCGACGACCCACTCTGCTCCGCGCTTTGGGCTCGCTGGGCTGCTCAATACGACTGAATTGGACTTCTTGCACAGTTCTCGCTGTCCCCGCCGCGCCCCACGCTGTTCACGAGCTGTTCGACCCGTCCTCGCCTGATCCCTCCTCTTGAGCCTGTCACTAGACCTAGGTGAGATGACGAAGGAGGGGAGTTATTGCTGAGACGTATTCAGGGTTATGAGGCGGACAGCTCTGCATCGGATCGTTCTGCGTGGTTCAGCACAGCTCTTCTGCTCAGCTCGCCTCTTCTGCGGTCTCTGCGCTTCCTCATCCGCCTTCAGCTTTGCTACTGACTTCGACGCCATCAACGGGCGTCTTCTCTGACGCTGATGGAAAACGGCCGGCGCATAGGTGGGCGTGAACGCGTGAACTGAGGCTGGGGGAAGTTGGGCGCGACGAACGACGACGGCAGGATGCTTGAGGGGTTTGCGCGAGGCTCCTTCCAGGTGTGCGAAGGTGTACACGTCCTTGTCGTCACGCGTAATACGTAGAAGGACCACAGTAGGCGCCCGAGACTGTGCAATGTCACCGCTCCGACTCCATTTCCGTGAGAGCAGGGGACCCCCTTCGCCTCGAGTCCTTTGGCGGTCTCAGCGGGTGAGAGGCATTGACTGTCCAGTCATAAGAAAGCCTCGAAAGCTCCGCCTAGTGAGCCTGGCGCGTTAGTCGACCTCGTCCCGCTGCGAGACGGTCCTCCCAGTCCACAACCTCTCTCGCTCGCCTCGCCTAGCGACGACAGAGCTACAGCAGACTCATCAGAGCACTAGACCACTCCATCGCCCAGCCGCACCCGCCTTATCCCGTCTCGCCCGTTACCACCTCGTCCAACTCGCTCCACCACACGATGTCGACCCTCGCTCCTCCCCAGCGGTCGGGCAGCATCCGACGCACCCCGTCCGACCTCTCTCGCGAACTCGCCTCGCAGAACCTGCCCGACCCTGAGACAATCACCCGCGGCGAGCGCCGCGAGGAGGCCAGCCGCAAGCGCGAGGAAGTGACGGGCAAGCTTGCTAGCATGGAGGGCGAGGAGCCTGAGGGTGCGTACTGCGTTCTCTTTGGCCGTGCGACAGATCTGGCGGGCTTCAGGGCGGCGAGGGCGACTAGTCGCATTGTCCTCCCCGTCCACGGGTTCTTAGGCGGATTGCAGTCCGTCAAGGCCGGTTGAACTCCCGCCTAGGCACTCCAACGAGCTACACGAGCTGCCAAATATTGTATGGACACGCGCTGACACTGCTATTCTCCCTCGCAGCCCTCACCATGACCCACCGCCGCCGTCAGTCGGAGAAGGCGCAAGAGGCCATGGCCGAGGCGTTGTCGACTCTCGAGCTTGGCATGCCTGAGCGTGTTGCGCGTGCCAACGCTCGCGCTGACGGTGCCAAGACGCCCGTCCCTCCGTGCGTTCTGCTTCACACACCTATGACCGTCCTCTTTCCTTGGTTCTGACGTGCGCTTCTGTCGGTTTACAGCGAGGTCACCGAGGGCACCGTCTCGGTCCCTTCGACTCCGGCACTCGAGATCGACGAGCCTCCCGCAGTCGCGACTGCAAGCGGTTCGGCGCAGACGGAGCAGGTCGTCACGCCGTGGGACGTGCAGGGCGCGGTCGTCGAGGGTGTCCAGGTTCGTCAGGCTTGAGTGGCTTTGCGGCGAGAGAGACGGTACGGAAGGGCACTAGAAAGAATCCCCTCGCATCACTTCGACCGCCGCCTACCCCAGCATCTGCGATACCTTCCATTCCCTCCATGCACCTCATTCGACTCCGTTCATATCTTCCTCAATTCATAACGACCGTTCACGTCTGCTCATTCCGTGCCCTTCCGTATCAAGGCGTCTCCCCGCGCAATCTACAGACATTTACCGTTTCTTCTTGCCGTGCCCTTCCGCAACAGATGGCTATCGACTACAACCACTTGATCGACCAGTTTGGCACGCGGCGGATCGACGACGAGTTGCTCGAGCGGTTTGAGCGGTTGACGGGCCGCAAGCCTCACCTCCTTCTGCGACGAGGCACCTTCTTCTCTCACCGGTGCGCCTTCCGCATCTTTTGCCTCCTGCAAAGGCGTGCAACTGACCTTTCTCTACGACCCGCAGCGAGCTCAACCTCATTCTCGACCGCTACGAGCAGAAGAAGCCGTTCTACCTCTACACCGGTCGTGGTCCTTCGTCCGACTCGATGCACCTCGGTCACATGATTCCCTTCATCTTCACTCAGTGGCTTCAGGACGTCTTCGACTGTCCGCTTGTCATCCAGCTTACCGGTGCGTTGAGGGGACGCCTCGTTCAGCCGATTCTCCCTCAGAATGTGTAAGCTGATGAGAAGTACCCGAACCGGCACAGACGATGAGAAGTTCCTCTTCAAGCCTTCGCTCAAGCTCGAGCAGTGCCACTCGTTCGCGTTCCAGAACGCAAAGGACATCATCGCGTGCGGCTTCAAGCCTGAAAAGACGTTCATCTTCTCCGACCTCGACTACGTCGGGTTCGTGCGGTCTCGCTTTCTGACTCCGACGTGAGCTGATGAGGTGGTTGATTTTCAGCGGCGCGTTCTACCGCAACGTCGTCAAGATTTCGCGCTTGATCACCGCCCGCCAGAGTCAACAGACGTTCGGCTTCAAGCTTGAGTGCGTCCGCATCGTTCTCTTGTCCTGCGACTCCCACACTGACGCTGGTCTCGCGCAGGGACAACGTCGGAAAGTGGCACTTCGTCGCGATCCAGGCCGCCCCCTCCTTCTCCAACTCATTCCCGCAAATCTTCGGCGACAAGACCGACATCCCCGCCCTCATCCCCTGCGCCATCGACCAAGATCCGTACTTCCGCCTGACGCGCGAGTGCGCCCAGCGCCTCAAGTACAAGAAGCCTGCCCTCATCCATGCCAAGTTCATCCCTTCGCTCCTCGGTGCGCAGAGCAAGATGTCGGCTTCAGCGTCAGAGAGCTCGATCTACATGACCGACACGCAGAAGGAGATCAAGACCAAGATCAACAAGTATGCGTTCTCCGGCGGACAGACCTCGATCGAGGAACACCGCGAGAAGGGTGGAAACCCCGACGTCGACGTCAGCTACCAGTACTTGACGTTCTTCCTTGACGACGACGCCGAGGTCGAGCAGATTGCCCAGGTGCGTCCGCCGACCTTTTGCTCCAGGTCGCGTACAGCTTCTGACGACCTGCTTCTACTCGCAGGACTACCGTGCCGGCAAGCTCCTCACTGGCGAGCTCAAGCAGAAGACGATCGCGCTCTTGCAGGAGTTCGTCAAGGCATTCCAGGAGGTGCGTCCGATTCATTCCCCTCCTTCGCAACCCCGCCGCTGAATCTTGCTTTTCGTCCCGTACAGCGCCGAGCGGCCGTGACCGACGACCTCGTCAGGCAGTTCAGGGACCCGGAGCGCAAGATCGACCCGACTTTGCGGTACGGACCTGGCTGCACGGGCGAGAAGCCCAAGGCCCCGGCGGCGCCCGTCATCAAGGAGCCGACTTCGACGGCGTAGACGGCAGGTCTGCGGTAGAAGTGATTCTGTCGAGAGTGACGGAGGATGAGAACGACTTGCAGTACTAATTCTAGCTGTCACTTCCTCTCGGGCACCGCGTTTACGAGAGAAGAGGCTGAGTTGAACAAGGGCTACGGATGTACGGATGGACAGCTACAGCAGAAAGGGGACAACCAAAGGCTTGGGTACGGCGGGACAGCGAGAGTATACAGGCGAACTAAGAAGGAGAGAAACGGGCGGTAACTAAGCTCTGGGCGGTGCAGCTTACTCGGGCACGCTGGCAGCGACGTCCTTCTTGACCATCTCCTTGACGTGGTCGCCGAGCGAGACGAGGCAAACGGTCTTACAAGGAGCCGGAAGTCAGTCTCCATTCGAGCCAGTCGAAGAGCTGTGAGCGCACCCTCCAAACGCTAAGAGCGATGCGCGGCGAGACACCCCTGAAGAGACCGCGGATGCCGCTCTCCTGGTAGATGTACTTGGCGGTCGAGAGGATCGTCGGGTTCTGCGGGCGGGCAGTAGAGGAGGCGGTCGCGGCGGACTTGGCGGAGGGCGAGACGAGAGACTGCATCTCGACGCGGATGACCTCGATTGGGTGGTTCCAGCAGCCGAGTGCTCCGCCTGCAGCGATCCGAGCGTCAGCGAACCAACTCGAGTGCAACGACGAAGCGAAACGCACCGACTGCCGACGCGATGACCTTCTCGCCGGGACTCAGCGCATCCGACTTCTTCTTGCCCTTGAACTCCTTGATCGCTTGCTCTGCAGCACGAGCGACTCCGATCCTGTGTGCAGCAAGGCAGCTGGTCAGCTGGCGGAGCTCGGCAACGAGACCTTTCAGCAACCGCAAGCGAAGCTGGCGCACCTGCTGCCCCAGTTCGTTGCCTGCCTGAGCGCGACAGCGTTGACGCCTGTGCAACCCTTGCTCACAAGTCAGCCATCGTTCGGCAGGACCTCGCATCGACGCAAGCTGCCTCGAAGCGCGACGCACCCTTGTTAATTCCCCTGATCCCCTCCTTGCGCCACATGTCCATGAAAACTCCCATCGTCGATGGCGCTTGCGGTGCGGGCTGGCCCGGGACGGAAGAGACGGCGGCGATTTTCTGGCGGGTGATCTCGGCGGTCTTCATGCGGGTGCAGACGCCCCTGTACGCGGAAGGCTCGTCAGCTCTGCAGCACTCAATCCATCCGCCTTTCCTCAGCACATCAGCCGTAGCGGCGCTCTCGAGGACGTGCGAGGAGTGGGAGAACAGCGAGAGAACCGCGACCGCACTCACATGGACAAGTACGCCTGTGCCGCGCCGCCAATGATTCCGCCCAGCAGTCCTGCCGCACCAGGCTTTATGCCGTGGCCCATCGTGAACGACTCGACGTAGGAGGACGTGAAGAGGAGGATTCCGCCGGCGGTTGAGGATTCGATCCAGGCCTGGCGTTGAGTCGCTGCGTTAGTCTCCGCTCGCTCGTCCAGGAAACTTGAGCCTGGGTGACTATAGGAGAGCTCGACGCACCCAGGGAATCAAGCCCTGGTAGAAGCCGCGAATCCCGCCCCTCGCTGTCGTCTTCCTGATCGCTTCCCGCAACGAGTCGTGGCGGTTCGCGGCCATATGCGTCTTGAGGACCTCGAACGGCTGACCCAGTGTCGTCCTGCATGGCGAGAACGAGCGGGAGCAAGAACAGCGAGGCGAAAGCCGCAGGTGGGGAATGTCAGCGCAGGCTAACAACCTCGACAGATCGCGTCCGGACTCGGCAGAGAACGCGCGAAAGGGTACGTACACCTCAAAGACCGACACTCCGGCCCCGATGGCGAGGTTGACGGGCGACAAGCCATTTGACTGCTGCGGAGACATATCGAGTGGGCGGAACGAGACGAGCGGAGGACGGGGAGTGTGTGCGTGATGCGTCGTGGTCGTGTTCTAGTATGTCGTAGGCTGTAAGCAAGGCAAGGCGTGTCTAGCTGCGAGGGTGAGCAAGTCGCGTGAAGTGTCGGAGGGAAAGCGGGGACGAGGACGGTCAGCTTGCAGTCACGCCGCGCCGAGGCATCATTGACGACCTGGCATCGTCCAGCGAGAGCGTCAGAAGTGTCCCAGCTCGTCTGCACCCGCGCAAGTCTCGTCGAAGGAGCCCGCTCGCGTCCCACCACAGCCTTGAGGACCCGAGGAAGTATACAACGGCCTGATTGCACGAGGGCGGGCCAACGGGGACAGCAGGGTATTCTACAGGCGTGCCAGTCGTCGAGGCTATCGCTGCTTGCCCGCCTCTGCGCGTAACGAACGACGGTCAGCTCACTTCTCCTCCTGCTCCCCACATCTTCGTCCCGCCTCGACCTCGCGAAAGGGTGAAAACAACAACGCACCTCGCCGAGTCGCATCCTCCAGTAGTTGCGTGTCGACTGCTGCGCGCGGGAGTTGCACGTATCGCACTGTGCTGCCGCGAATGAAGCAGTTGCGGACGGCGATCTGGGCGTGTGAGGCGAGAGTCAGCTTGCGAGGCCTGATTCGAGGCCGCAGACGGTCGCAAGACAGTACGCACCATGTGAGGATACCGCTCTTCGTCCAAGACGCGGATGTTGTCAAGCTTGATGTTGAGGAATCTGAGCGAGGAGGAGCAAGTCAGTCAATCTCGCTTGGAGTCCCTCGAAGCGACTGCCAGAGGAGGCTTCACGCACTGGTCGACCGACTTGAGCTGCCCGCGGATCGCCATGTCGTTCTTGAGCTCGACAGTGAGCTCCTGGTCTTGCAGCGTCTTGAGAACCGAGAAGATGAGCTGTGCGGAACGAGTGGGCGCGGTGATCAGCTCGTTCGCCCTGTGTGAACTACATCTAGCTGCACGTACCATCTTTGCGCTGCCCTAGCGGGTGTGTGTCGCGGTGTGAGATTCGTTGATGAGGCGGTCTGTCGGAGGAGGGAGTGAGCGTTCCACACGGCCGCGGTGGCTTGCTGGAGACGCAGATGCACAGAAAGAGTGGCAATCAGGCTGTCTGAGCTGTTCTAGCCTGTCACACGTCGTGAAGCGGTGTTGCTGGCGGCCAACTCTCCTCCTCCTCCTCGCCCAGCTCCTTGACATCCGACTGTTCACCTCAATACCTCGCCTTGCTCGTAACGCCGTCGTCGATCTCGGCACAGGGGCCGACTGAGGACTTCCGGCCTTTCTTCTAGGCGCGCGACGCCTGCGCGACTTGCATTCAGGGTTACCGCTCGCACCGCTCGCTCGCTCCCCTCTTCGCGTATTCTCTCACGATCGTGTGCGTGGCGGAACTCCGTCCAGCCAGGCTAGAACAATGCTGGATGTCCCATTGATGGTCGCGGATCCGAACGACTTGGCTGCTCTGCTCCTTGCCTCTCTTTCCCTCCCTTCACTACTCTCAGGCTTCCACTCACCCACGCTCTTTACCCACACTCTTTTTCGCCACCTCCAGCGACATGCGAGCTCCCTTGCTGTGGCTCGCTCTCGCCGTCCCGGCCTTGGCATCGCACGACTCGTTCTTCGGCTCGAGCCACGACATCGTCGCGCGTGCAGTCAAGGCCAAGGTCATCGCCGTCGACAGCGCCCCGAACCGCACCGTCACGAAGGGCAAGACCGGCGAGTGCACGCAGGCTTACATCGACAACAAACAGTCCGCCTACTGCAAGCAGAGCTGCCCGCCGAACCAATGGCCTCTTTACCGTGAGTTTGGCATCCTCTCCTTCTCCTCATGCATCTCGGCTGACATCAACGTTGATTCAGAGGGCGGATGCGTCTGCCGCGCGCCGAACACCCTGCGCAGCGGTGTCTGCCAGCCCAAGTGCGATCCTGGGTAAGCTCTTCCTTCACGCTTTTCTCAGCCGTCCCTTCGTCCTCATGCTGCGCCTTTCCGTACTCTCGCTGATTCGGCCGTGCACCACGCAGCTTCACCCTCTCGGAGGACAAGACCCTTTGCGTCTGCCGCGACGGCAAGTTCCTCAGCCCGGCCAGCGACAAGTGCTGGTCTCGCTGTGTTACCGGTACTTTCGACGCCAAGAACGGGACCTGCGCTTCCTGCCCGGAACCTTACCTCGCCTGCAGCGATGCGGCTACACCGACTCGCTGGTCAGTCCTCAACTTCTTGCGAAGAGCGACTCAAACTGAGCACCTTATCGCGCAGCATCAACGGCTACTTCTTCGACGGCACGACCTGCGTCAAGGACTGTCCTGCCAACACCTGGCCCGACGACGCGCCGACGAAGAACATCTGCCGCAAGTGCGCCGACAAGGATGCGTTGACCTGCTCCGACAGCGGCAAGACGTCCGCCACCGCTTGCATGACCAAGTACCTCCTCAACGGCGTATGCGTCGAGGCGACCAAGATCCCTGACGGCTCGTACGGCGACTCGACGGGTGCGTTTTCTCATCGGTCTCCGCTTACCGCAACATCTCGCTGAATATTGAGCTTCTCGCAGACCACACCGTCAAGACCTGCGACGCCGGCGTCAAGACGTGCACCTGCTCGGGCAAGGGCTGCGCCACCTCGTGCGGCAAGAACAAGAAGAACGACCAACTCCTTCTCACGCCCAAGGGCGAGTGCGCTCTCCACTGCCCGTCCGGCTACTATGCCGACAAGAAGGACGGGCTTTGCGTCAAGTGCGACTCGACCGCCTTGACATGCGACGCTAACGGTGCGAAGACTTGGTGAGCTCCTTCCTCCGCTTCTCGCTGGACCTCGCTGATGCTCTGCATGTCTCGCAGCGCGAAGGACTCGGCGGGCACTCAGCTCTACCTCACCCCGACGAAGAAGTGCATCTTGCCATGGGTCGGACCTGCTGGCTACTACCCGGACTCGAGTACGTCGCCTTCCCTCATGTTCTCAAGCGCTTTAATCGCTGACACCGAGTCTCGACAGCGACGAACACCTTCAAGCCCTGCCTCGACGGTGTCACGACGTGTGTCGGTAACGGCGACAACGACGCATTGACCTGGTATGCTGGCTTCCTCCCTTTCCCGCCTCGTCCTTCGCTAATACCGCTCTCCTCGCAGCGGGACTCGCTCGGACGGCACTACGCTCTTCCTCGACCTTCACAACGGTCGCGGCCAGCAGCACCGGCGTCTCTCCCGCCGCGACTCTGCGCCGACCGGAACTTGCGTTGAAGCTGCCTCGTGCCCTATCACTACATGGGCTGACCCGAGTGCGCTCAGTTCTCTCTAGACCATCCGAGCGCTTGCTCACTTGATTGCTTGCAGTCACGAACGTCTGCACGCTTTGCGACCCGAACGAAATCCGGTGCAAAGGCAACGGCGAAGGTAGCGCTCTTCAATGGTGCGTTACGCTCCTTCAAGACGCTCAGCGCACCTTTGCGGATCGCTGATCCCCCTTACTTCGTAGCGCGAGCGGATCGTACCTTACCCAGGGCGGTGACTGCGTGTCTGCCGACGCTTGCGTGACGAGCGGTGCTTTCTGGGCTGATGATGGTGCGTCTCATCGTTATGCACGTTTTGGATCGAGCTGACGCTTCCTCGACAACAGCCAACAACGTCTGCTCGACTTGCGACGCCGGAGAGGCCGCCTGCACGGGCAATGGCGCTGGACTCGCGACGGCTTGGTGAGCTGCGAATTCTCTCTGCGCTCCTTTCAGTGCGGCAGCTCATGGACGATCTAAACAGCGCGACGAACGACCGCGACGAGCAGCTGTACCTCTATAACGGCGATTGGTGAGTTTTCTTCCTTCCTTCGCCGCTTCATTCGCCGCGAACTCACCCGTTCCTCATATAGCTACACCGGAAACGCATGCCCTGCCGCATACTACCCCGACGACAGTGCGTTTGCGCTCGTTCCGCCGCCTCGACCGTTGTCGACCTTCCCAAGCTGACGCTTTGGCTCCCTTCGCAGACACAAAGTCGTGCCAGGCTTGCGACCCCGGCGCGCTCTCCTGCACCGGCCCTCACGCTGCTACGTCCTGCGGTCTCAACTCGAACGGCGAGCGCCTCTATCTCAACATCGACGGCAACTGCGTGACCGCGCCGAACTGCGACAGCTCGACCTGGTCTGACCCTGCGAGTGCGTCAAGCTTCTCTTGCCATCTTTGCGACGTCCACACTGACGTTCGAGTCTTGCAGCCCGCCACTGCGAGTGGTGCACGCTCATCGACCCCGACGCAAAGACCTGCACGTCGCCGACCGTTCTCACCTGGTTCGTCAACCGCTTCTCGGTTTCGTTTTCTGCCCACTGACGCCTCTTCCCGCGCAGCACCAACAAGTTCTTCTACCAGGCGGCCTGCATCGACCCTTGCCCGACTCGCTTCTGGGCTAAGTCGGACAACCACGTCTGCACGCCCTGCACCGACCCCGACGCCTTGACCTGCGACGCCGACGGCGCGCTCACGTGCGACAAGCTCTACCTTTGGCAGAGGCAGTGCATCCCGACTTGCCCGGCTGGAACCTACGCCGTCGGTGAGTTTCGCTCCGGCGCTTCCTTCGTCTTATGGCGCCCGCTTCCTCCGCTTCAGCGGCGAGCTGACACGACTACGGCGCAGGTCACGTCTGCTACCCCTGCACCGACAAGTACGGTGACGGCGCCGCGACTTGCGACGCTTCGGCGACCCTCTCGTGCAAGGCAGGCTACGTCTGGCTGAACAACTACTGCATCTCGGAGGCGGACTGCTACGGTCAGCCGGATGGGTTCTACCCGAAGAGTGCGTCGACAGTCATCGGTGTCTTTCGAAAGCCCAAGCTGATCTTCGTCGAGCTCGCAGACGGCTACTGCTCGGCCTGCTCGAACGATTGGGCGTACGCCACGTCGTGCACGCCTGCTGGACCGACGGCGTGGTGCGTCTCAATCTCGTACCCGTTTTCGCCGCCCCTAGCTGATGGTTCGCATATCGCAGCTCAAGCAACCGATTCATCGACCGCAACAACAAATGCGCGCGGGTCTGCCCGAACGGCTACGCCGAGATCGACCCTCACGGTGACGGTGTCGACTACATTATAACTGGCCAGTACATCGATGACAGCGGCTTCGTCTCGACCTGCCGGAGCTGCATCGACCAGTGCGTCTAGTCTTTCCGCCATCGTCGCATGACTACCGCTGATACGCGTCTCGCGAACACCCCTAACAGGTTCGCGGTGGTCTGCGACCAGTACAGCGGTCTCACCACTCAATGCTACAAGCCGAGACCGAACCACGTCTCTGTCTCGTGCCCTCACCGGGCCTGAGGCGCCTCCCTTCCCTCTTTCCCACCGAGCCCTTGCTTCTCTCGCTCGCCATTCTTCTCGGTCAACCCAGTAGTCTTCGCTTCCTCGATGCTCAGCAGTAATGCACGCTCTCCTCGGTCCGTCGGCGCGTGAGCAGATCCCAACAGCAGGCTTTTCAGGTTGGCTATAAAGTCGAGCTACACAGGTCACATCATACATATCAACGACGAGAGGAGGAACAGAAAATACAGCACGGAAGAGCGGAGCGAGCGAGTGTTCGTGGGCGAGTCGGGGAGGAAACGTCTCTACGCCATCTTGCCCCAGACGTAGGCCGCGGCGACGAAGGCGACCATGACGATGACTTGCTGCTGGGTGAAGTAGAGGTCCTTGTTGATGATGAGCATGGCGTTGGCAGGGATGCCGCCGGACGAAGCGGTCGCTGATGCGCCGCCTTCGGAAGCGTACGAGGTGGCCTGCGCGAGAACAAGTCATCAGCAAGCATTCAGCTCCAGTTCACGGCATAGGCGACTCACCGTAGCGTTCCTGCCTTCGGCGTCGGCTCCTGCGCCCTTCGCCTTGCCGAGGAACGGAGGAGAGCCGCTGTCGACGGGAGGCGGCGAGCGCGCGCCGTCCTTGTTCTGACTGCCACGACGACCGGCCTTGGCGAGACCTGCACCCGCAGCGGCACCGGCAACGCCAGCGCCAGCCGCCTCGGCGACATTGTTCGAGCTCGACGCGCGACGCTGAGGCTGGGGAGGCGCGTTGGCCTTGCGCTTCGGCGCCGGTCCGCCCGAAGCCGTGATAGTCTTGTCGAGGAACTCGCCACCGACGTAGACGTCCTCGGTACCCTCTCCCTCGAGGGACTGCGAGAGCTTGAGGAGCGCACCTTGCTTGACCTTCTCGGTCCAGGCGAGTTCGAGCATGACTTGGCCGTCGGGCGTCTCGACTTTGGCGACTTCGGCGACGTCGGGCGGGTCGAGGGTGACGTCGATTCCGCGAGGGTACATCTTGCTGCTCCACTGGAGCCAGCAGACTTGCTTGCCGTCCGACATGGTGCCCTTGCCTTCGCCGCCGATCGAGAACGTCACCTTGCCGTTGACGATGTCGTCGCCAGGCTTCGAGGTGCCGATGAGCTCGGCGGGACCCGAGCCCCAGCGGAGGAACGACGGGGCGAAGCCGTACTCGTCGATGAACTCGCCGAGGCGGCGCGGACCGAGACCAAGCTCGGTCGAGAGGACCTTGTACGTGGCCGGGTTGAGCTTTGCGCCGGCGACGTCGAGCTGGGCGATGCGGGTGACCTTGACGGCGTGAGGAGCGGCGGGGTCGAGGAGGTAGCCGGAAAAGTCGACCTGGCCGAGCTGCGAGCCCTTGGGCTTCTTCACATCCGCGTCGACCGAGCGAGAGACGGAGAGGATCTGACCGTGCTGGTCAGCCGGGTCTTCGCGCTCGACACCGGTTCCGACGATGTAGTGGAATGGCCTGCGGAACGAGACGTTAGCGGGTGCTTCCCAAGGAACAATCAGGGGCCACTCACTTGACGCTCGGGAAGATGCCCTTGTTCGCCTCGAGGACGACGCCCTGGTCGAAGCCGTTGTCGAGGCCGGAAGGCTGAAGCGAGTCGATACGCGGGTCCCCTGCGTCGCTCAACCACCGTCAGCTTTTATCCAACCATCTCACTCAAGCGACAAGCACTCACAAATCCTCCTAGCCGACTCGTTGAGGATCGTACCGAGCACCTGCTCGGTCGTGACATTCTCAACCTCCGCCTCGCCCTTGACGATCGGCAACTCCGTCTCGCCCCTCGCTCCGTCCTTCGCCTTCATCCAAATCCTCGTCCCATCCGGGTCCTTGGCGGTCCTCCACCCACCCTGACTACCCTGCGACAGCGTCGCCTTGAACAACTTGAGTGCGGTCTGGACAGCTTCGTACGACGCGCCGTCTTTGACGAGCTCAACGTGCGGAGGGAGACCGACTGCCCCACCGCTCGTGGCGGTACCGGTACTGCGGGAGGAGCGCTTGCTCGAGACCGAGTCGCGGCGGCGACGGCCGCCGCTGCCGCCTGAGCCGGCGACCGCCATCCCGTTCAACTCGCCGCCTTGTCCGCCGTTCGAGCCGCTGTAGGCCGTGGGCTCGGGGTCGTAGGGGACCATGGGCGGCGCGCCGTGCGTCGAGAGGTAGTCGGCGATGCGGGCGATGACGGTCGGGCGGCGAGCGAGGTACTTGGTCGCGGCGAACGACGGCATGAAGGTGCGAACATTGACGTGGAGGCTGCGCTCGTCACTCGTCAGCTCGGTAATCATCACGTTCAAGCTGTAAACGCGGAAACGCACTAGTACGAGATCCTCGTCCCGTCCTCGATAGGCTCAAGCACCCATCCGTTCAGGGCGATACTCGCGCGGACACGACCCGCGACGCGCGGGACCTTGGGCGTGACGACCGACGTCGTGGCGAAACAGATCGTGCCGGTGGGCGAGCCTTGGACTTTTTCGACGAGGGAGAGGTCGCGGGTGCTGCGTACGGGAAGGAGGGTTAAGAAGGTTTGGGCCGAGACGAAGGCGGGAAACATACGAGGATCCGGCGATGCCTTTCATGCACCTGCACTTCACTGCGTCAGCAAGTATGAGCGGAAGCGAAGGAGTCGGAGCACGCACATGTAGGTGAGCGACGAGTCGTCGGAAAGGTTCTCGACGAGCGAGCCCTCCTTGTACCTGCGTGCGATTCATCATCAGCTCTGCATTAGCCACGTCGAATACGGGCTGCGACCCACCAGTCATCCCAAAGCTTGCGAGTGCCCATGACAGCAAAGACAGCGGTCGGGGCGAAACCCGAGATGTCGAGGACGCCCTTGAAGACGGGCGCATAAAAGCCCTTCTTCTCGCTGCGTCCCTGGGAGACATAGCTCTTCTCCTTGGTGATATAGACGACGCAGCCCGTCTTCTTCTGCGTCAGGGCCTTCTTCCAGCTCGAGTCGGGCATCGAGTGGAGGTCTTGCAACTTGGACATGGCGCGGCTCGCGGACTCGAGGTACGAGTCGGCGGAGACGGACGAGGTCTGGCTTATGCCGGACGGGCGGCGGCCGAGGTCGTCAAAGTCGGCTCCGGTTGACTTGCGGCGACGAAGAGCGCAAGTCAATGGCTTGTTCTCCTGCACGATTTGGCGAGAGAAGAACGCGTGCTCACCTCGTCATCGTCGACCGAGTAGTCGTCGTCTCCAAACTCGGAGCCATACTCAAACTCGGACTTGCGCGAGCGCGAAGAGCGGATACTGGCGCGGCTCGAAAGGACCATGTTGCGCGGTTTCTGCGGGTCGGTTGAGCTTTCGAGGTTTGCTGAGGTCTGCGCGTGCGCTCGAACGGAGTAAGTACAGAGCACAGGAGGAGGACGGGGAGGGAACGAGGGAAGGTCGGCGGAACGCACGGTTAGACGGGTGCACAAAGGCTAGCGGGCAATCTGGCTGGTAGCTGGGAGCCTGAGAGTGAAGCCTGCCAAGCTAGCGTGCCTGCAGAGACGCTGTGCGAGGGCAGAGGGGCGGGGAAGATGAGGTAAAGTGGGGAGGTGGACGAGCGCGAGCAGGGGTTCGCAAGTTTGGCGGTGCGGCTGTGGGTCCAGTCGAGTGAGTGAGTGAGAGTGTGCGAGTGTGCCCAGCTGTGTCGGAGTGAGAGGGAGAGGGAGGGGTCGAGGGCGAAAGGCGGAGCACCGGCAAAGTCTCCCCACTTCGCCGTCGTCGCCGCTCGCCGTCATTTGCGATCAAAGGCCAGCCGCGCACTCGACAGTTGCCAGTGCACGAGAGAGAGAGAGCTGGACGGATCCTGCCTCACTGTTCAGCGCCGCGCTCCGCTCTCGCTGGACGGCGACGACAACCAGCTCCGCTCACCTGCGCGGGGTCTTCTTCCCGCTTGACCACCTTGTCCTGCTACTCATCTCGACGCCTGCTGTCCAGCTGCGACTTCACTGCTCGAGGATGGCCACTCACGCTCCTGCTCAGGTTCCTGCCGACTCTGCAGACGCGCCGCGCTTCCCTTCGACTCTGGCGCCGGACGCATACTACGAGGGTACGTTGACGGAGCTGCATGTCGAGGCGCCGCTGAGACTAACACATGCTCGACAGGCCTGGTCGACCGTCTTCGAACCGCCCTCCTCCCGACCCTCGACCCCTTCTTCTCCTCCCTCTACTCCTCCTCATCGCCTCTCGTCCTCGAACTAGCCTCAGGCAACGGCACCCACGCCGCTCTCTTCACACGCACCTACCCCTCCCTCTCCATCCAACCAACCGAATGCGACTCGTTCGGCGTCAAGAGGATTGATCAGACTGTTGCGCGGGAGGGAGCGGAGAGGGTGAGAGCGGCGGTCAAGGTCGATGTCATGAGTGAGGGTGATTGGGAGGGGCTGGGGAGGAAGTTGAGAGAGGAGGAGGGGGAGGGGAAGCGGTATGACCTTGTCTTTGGGTCGAATTTCCTGCACATGGTGCCCTTGTATGTCCTCCCTCCTCCGCTCCGCCTTCCCTCTTTACTCACCAGCTGCCCTTCCCTCGCGCAGCCCCGACGCACCGCAACGCATCTTCCGCCGCCTCCTCGCCCACTCACTGCTCACACCCTCCGCAAAAGTCCTCATCTACGGACCCTTCAAGTCCGACACGGGCTTCTTCTCCCGCTCCGACGAGTCCGTGCGTCCCTACTCCTTTCCTCCCTTTCTCCCTCCAACACTTTTTCGAAACTGACGAGAAGTTGTTGCGCAGTTCAACGAGGCGATCGCAGCCCGCCCCTCCCCCTACCCACTCGGCCTACGCTCTATCGACGCCCTTGCAAGGATCGCAAGAGAGGAAGGGTGGAAATTGAGCGAGAGGATTGGGGTTGCGAAGGGGAATTGGGTGTTGGTTTTCGAGCAGGAGAGGGAGGGGAAGTAGCGGTTTGAGGCGCTGGTGAGGGCAATGCAGTCTGGAGTCCCCACGATATCGGGAAGTGACAGTGAGAAGGTGATGTCGCAATCGACGTTCGTGTTGCGGTAAGCGAGTGTCCAGCTACGAACGTCGAGCAGGCCCCCCCGGCAGCACGAATCGAGCCACAGCAAGCCATCCCATCTATGAAGCATCACCTTCCGCGACTAAGTGATTAGCGAACAAAGCATTGGCTGTATCGCGGACAGTCTGCGACGAAGCGGTATCAGCCAAGATCGGCGAACGGGGAACAGCGAAAGACGGAGCGCACCATGGGAACCTCCGTTCCGCCTCGCTTCTGCGTCTAGCGCGAGCCACAAAGTACTGCTTAGGTGATCTGCGCTGTCGCTATTTGCCCGCTGGGTTTGACGAGGCGGCTTGAGGCGAACGAAACGAGTTGGCGAGCCTAGAGACATCGCCTCGGCGCCTTTTGCCGGGCAGTCCTGTAGGTAGGGACGGCCAGCGATCGGAGAAGGCGTGTGGGTCAGTAAAGCGCAGACCGCGACCAAGCGGCGAGCGAACGCACCTCGAATCCAGCGTCTCCTCCTCACGACGGCCTACACCCCTCCTGCTGCAGCTCCTTTCTCCGCTCTTCCTCCCCGGCAGCCCACTCCACCTCGAGCTCCTCCTCCGTCCGCATCCTCTCAACCCTAGTCCACCACTTCCTCGGGACCATCACCAATCCCACTTTCCTCCCCTCTCCCCTCACGCTTCCCTGCTCATCCAGCTCGTACTCGACAGCTTGGTCCAGCACGATATTCCCCTGCGGATCGACGCAGACGAACGTCCCTACGAACTGGCGCGAGGTGTGCGAGATGGTGAGGCGGTAGAGGGAACCGAGGGTTGAGGTGAGGGCTTGGATGGAGGGAGTGAGGGCGGGTGGGGGCTTGAGAGATTGGAAGGCTGGCAGAGGGGGGATCGAGGTGGTTGTAGCCATTTCTCAGCGGCGGGTGAGCGTGACGAGTGTAGGAAAGGAGGGAGAGGGAGGAGGTCGGTGGGGAGAGGTCAACCTCGCTCGCTCGCGTCGGAATAGCGTAGACAGTCGCTTTGCGGTGAGAATCGGACGAGTACTGCGACTCGAGCGAGAAGGACAGAGACGTTGAGGGTGGGAGACGACCGTCCTCCTCCTCGTGAAGCGAATGATCGTTCCCGTTGCAGGCACCCCTTCCGCGCTCCAACTTCGCCTGCGCATCGAGTAGCCCAATCCTCAGCTTCTCTGTCGCCAACACCGGCCGCTCGACCCTCCTCGTCTCCTCCTCGCCCTCAACAGGCTTCGGTCGCTGCTGGGGGGAGTGTTCGGGCTTGTGAGCAGAGGACCGCGACGCAAAGCCGGGGAAGGGGGTGCCGCGACTTTGGCGTCCGTAGGAACCTGTTCAGCCGTTCCAGCGAGGTCTCGTGCTGTGGCCTTCCTCTTCTTCCTCATGTCACTCAGTCGCCGCCGCTCGCCGCCGAGATGGCGGTTCGCGCCTTGCTCGGTCATCACTGGAGGCATCTGCGCACCACGACAACGCTGGATTCAGCGCGACACTCGATCCTCTCCCCTTTCTCCTCATCATCCTTCAGCCCTGGGCGGCTCGTATTGACACACGCTGTTCCTTCCGGCCTTGTGAAGGTGCGGCAGAGTTGGGAGACAGTGCGGTGCAACAGAGCTGACCTTATCTCTCCACAGGAGAACTATGCGCCATCAAACGAAGACGTTCTGTCCGCCGATAATCGGTCCTTGCGCGCGGAGAAGGAGACGCAGGACTTCCGGATCGCCAAGCTGGAGGACCAAGTTGGTCGTTTGTTGCGCAGGGAGAAGGCGCGCGAAGTAGAGGAGGAGCGCTCGCGCCAGGTCGAGGCGTACAAGCGCGGCATGGAAGGTGCGTCTCCTGCATGTTTCCCATCTCGTTGGCGCAGCGGGATCCTGAACGCTCTCTTCTCTCCAGGTCTCGTTTTGTCGGCCCTCAAGGACACGCGCAAGCTTGACGACGCCGACCTTGAGATCCTCAGAGGGAATTGGCGTCAACTGGAAAACGGTGAGCATGACTACTTGACCCTGCGTCGGCGAGGAACGGGTTCTAACGTCACTTCCGGTCATCAGCTGCCGGTTGGCAAGCCATTCCGAAGGCTCTCACGACGCCCAAACTCGCCGAGAGGTTCTACGACGTTTTGGAGCCGCCTCTCGTCGAGAAAGTCAAGCTCGCCGTTACCTCCGCCCGCAAGTTGCCTGCCTGGTCAGCAGCTCGTGCGATAGAGCGAAGTGACCGGGTGTCCGACATGCGACAAGCTCGAAGTGAAGCAGCACACCTCGCGCCGAGCAAGGATCTCGTCCTCCAGGCGCTTCAGGAGTTCTCGTCAAAGGCTGTGGCGGAGCGCGCAGTTAGTATGATTAATCCCGGTTTGTTGCGTTCCATTCCTTCTTTCCCGAGTTGTGCTGACCACCTTCGTGCAGAGGCTTTTTCCGTTCCGTGGCCTCCTCTCTGATACCCTCTCTCTCCCTCTCACGAGCTTCAACCATTGTCGATACCTTTCATACGCTGTTCGCATCTTTGTATCTCTGCTTTGCACATCTTCTTCGGTGGCCAGCGTGTCGAGTCCGCGAGACTCAAGACTTCCTTTGCTTCCTCGGGAGGAAGTATGACTTGACAAAGCGCTCTCTACATTCAATCAGTGACGGCACACGCTTGCCTTCCTTCTACACACCGAGTAGCCCAATCCTCCACTTCTCCCTCGCCAGCGCCGGCCTCTCCACCCTCCTCGTCTCCTCCTCACCCTCAACAGGCTTCGGTCGCTGCTCCCACTCCGCCAGCAATATCGGGTCGCCCGTATCCTTGATCCGCTGCTCTTCGGTCGACTCGGCGCGCCAAGATTGCTCGAGAGGCGTCCAGATGCTGTCGACAGCGGAGGAGACGAAGGTTTCGAAGGCGGCGACGGCAGATTGAAGGTCCGTCGCGGCGGTGCGGTGCTCGTCGGACGAGAGGGTGAGGAGGACGGGCAGGAGGGCGGCGGTCTCCTCTGCGAAGGTCAGGCGTCAGCGAGAAGTCGGGCGGGGAGAAGCGAAGCGAACGCACTCTGCAGTTCCGCCAACCTGGACTCGGCCGTCTTCTTGAGCGAGTTGAGCAGGTACATCTCCTCGTAGACCGTGCCCTTCTTACCTGCGGCCTTCTTGAGCGCCGCACGACGCCGCGAGCCGGAGGTCTTGCTGCAAGGGGAGGGAAAGGAACGGTCAGGACAGCTTATTGGCCCTGCATGATGAGGACAAACGCACGATGTCCTGCGACTTGTGCTCGCGAGCGTGGTCGGGTTGACGGTGTAGCGAGTGAAGGCGGTGCCGGCGTCCGACATGCCGTCCGGCGCGATCTCGACGTTCTCGAACGCCGCCGTCGGATCGTCGACGCAGTAGTAGAAGTCTGCGGGACAATGTGTCAGCGCAAGCACAGACGCAACGCGGGCGGAAGGCGCACAAGGGTTCTGATCCCGCTTCGTCCGCAGCGCCGCCAGCCGGTCGAGCTGCTTCTGCACTTGCTCGGTCAGATCGGAGCAGTCCTCGCAGAGACGTTCCTGCAGCTCGAGCGTGCTCGTCTTGATGCGCGAGTCGACTAGGTCGCGCCGGTCGTGCAAGGCGGTCTGCACGGAATCGAGTTAGAAGAAGTTTGAAGGGAGAGCAGGGCGACAATACGCACCACTCGCGTCGCTTCAGCGTGCAGGCTACCCTCGCAGAGAATAGCGACTGCTGTGTCGACGTCCTTGCCGTAGTCGAGCAGGACCTTCGCCGCCTCGCCGTACCGTCTCTTGCCGGAAAGGTCGTCTGGCGCAAGAGCAAGCGTCAGCAACATCCCTATTGTTTCTTAACGGTTGACTCACCAGCCACGTCCGCTGCAAGCTCCTTGACGCCCTCCTCGTCAACCGTGCCCGACGTGAGCGCAAGCGTGAACAGTTCCTGCCATGCTCGAGCCCTTTGGTAGGCGAGCATCGCCTTCTCCGGCTGGGCGGCGAGCGTAAAGACTGCATTCGAGGCGGTGTCAGCTGAGGACACGATGTGCGAGCGGCGGCTGCTCACGAAGTGCCGCTTCGAAGTAATTAGACCGGTCGAAGAGGTGCTCCGCATTGGCCGACAAGACCATCTGTCGAGCGACGCCTGTCAGCTGAATATGTTAGCGGGCGGAGGACAGCACACACCTCATACTTCTTCTTGTCGCCCTCGTATGCCCGCAGCGCAACCTCGAACAAGCCGTGCTTCTTCGTGTACTCGAGCGCCTCATCGAAATGCTCGTCGCCGGCTTTCGACAGGTTCATCAGCGCGGATGAGTGGCGGCCTAGGTGGTCATCGATCTTATGGCGTTGGAGGAAGGGCGGGAGCGAACGAAGAGCGCGGAGGAAGGGCAGGTACTCTCGCGGGTCCTGCAAATATCGAGGTGAGCGACCACGGAACAGAGGAGGGTGAAGGCTCACTCACCTTCTGCGACTGCTGCGCGATCATCAGGACGAGCGGGAAGTCGTACATGCCGAGCGCGAGGTCGAATAGCTTGTTCGAGTCGCTGAGGAAGATGATGTACTTGACGGCGTCTTCGGCTCGGTCGGCGTCCTTGGCTGTTCGATTTGTACGTTAGCGTGATGAGCGGGGCGGGGGCTACAAAGCAAACGCACCTTTGAGCTGGACCAGCAGGTTGAGCGCATCCTCGTACGCAGGCGGGCGTTGGCGGACATACGACGTCAGGATCGTATTTGCGAAGTGAAACACGTCGCGCTGCTCGAGATCCTCGCGAACGAGTCGGCAGATCGTGTTGACCTTGCTCGACGGGTCGCTACGCCGAAGCAACCGATCAGCGCTGGGGACGAGATCGAGGGTCAACCTCGCTCACAAGGACTCGACACCGCCTCCAACGAGAGGCTTGTACATCGTCTTCGTGACGTCTTCGTCCTTCAAGCCACTCAGGAACAGGTTGAGGTAGTCGATATCCTTGACTTGCGAGACGAAGTCGTGCAGATTAGCAACGAAAGCTGCCGGGTCGTGGTCGTGCAGGATGTTGAGATCGATGCGGTGTCGGCGGCAGAGGAGGAAGGCAGCGCGGAAGCGACGGCTGCGCAAGCAGTGTTCGTCAGCGGAAGAAGCCTCGGAACGTACGGGCAGGACGCACCTGTCGAGCAAGCTCCGCACGACTCGCAGCACCAGCGGCCGCGGGCAGATCGTCTCGAGGTTCCCGCGCGGCATCTGCAAGATGAGCGTAGTCGAGCTCGGCACGACTGTTACGATGCGCGATCCGCGCTCGACAGCACGCTTGATGGTCTCGCTCGGACCTGAAGCTGCGCTCCCGGCTGCTCGTCGCGCGAAAGACTCGGTAAAGTCGGCTGCCGGGGTTGTCGAAAGCGTGGAGAGGGGGATAAACTTCGCTTCGTGCGAGAAGGTGGTGTAGATGAGGAAGTCGGGAGTGATGGTGAAGGAAGTTGCGTCGGATGCGAGGAGGCGTGCGGACGAGTAAAGCCTGCCGGAGGCTGCGAGACCGATCAAAGTGGGCAGGCGGAAGGAGGACGAAGGTGATGAGGGCGGCAGCCGGACGTGCTGGATTGTCTGGCAGAACTCGGGGAACGGAGAGAGGCTGGACGAGGGCGAGGCGAAGTCGTCCGAGCCAGCGGCGGAAACTGAGGCAAACGGTTCGTCAGACTCCCGGTAAACGAAAGGACCCGAAAGACGCACTCTCGAGGACCTCGCCCGACTTGGTGACCAGCACAAATCCATCGACGTCCTCCTGTCCGTTCTCCTCACCGCCATCCTGCTTCTCCCGCTCGTGCATCGCAGCGATCTTTTGCGCACCCTCCAAGACTTTCACGGAGGTCGTCTCCCCTTGCCGACCATCAACGATCAACACCTCGTCCTCCGCCTCCTCGTCCTGCGAACTCCGCAATACCGCAACCTTGTCTCCATACACCGCACACTGCTTCGCGACACATCGCTGCCTCGTGGCGTTCGGGTCGAGCTGGAGCGACCACTCGAGAACAGGTTCGGACAAGCCGGCGAGGGCGTTTCGTTGGGCGTTGCCGGTGAGAGGGAGCGACCAGCGGTAGAATTCAAGGAACGAGTCGGGGTAGAGGACGGCAAAGCGGAGAGGGGAGGTATGAGAGGGAGAGGCGGAGAAGGAGATGTGTGCGGGAGGAAGGAGAGTTTGTGGGCGCGAGGAGCGGAGGACGAGAGAAGACATGGGCGGCGGGACGTTTTGCAGTCGGAACGGCGTGAGCTTGATGTCGACTGAGACGAAGGGTCAGCCTAAGAGACGATAAATTGACTGAGAGTGGACGAACCTCCGTCGACGACTGCAACCGTTCCATCGTCGAGAGGCGCAGGACGCTGCGACGCGAAAGTCTCCCAGCACAAGCTATACCGCTCCAGTCCGTCTGCGAAACGTACATCAGCACCTCGGAGTAGCAGTCTGTGACGGACCGTCACGCACCCGCTGCGATCAGCTCAATCTCATGCGCCTTCTCCGGATGCCAAGCCACGGTCTGCAACCGCCGCGAGAGGGGCAGTCGAGGCGCAAGCTCGGCCTTGAGGTACCAGTAGTAGTTCGAGCGGTGCCAGAGTTGGACTGCGCGAAGAAGACGTCAGCTGGGCGGGGCTGTGGAAGAAAAGTGGACGCACCGGCATGTGAGGATGCTGCACCCGCCTCCTCCGCGTCCCGCTCAATCCACACCGCGAGCAAATCGCTCGCGGCGTTCCAGCCCAGCTCGCGCACCTGGACCGCCTCCGCCCTTTCCTCCCTTAACCCAAACTCATACCGCCGCAACCCATTCCTTTCAAAGAACACGACTTGCAACTCGTCCTTCCTCTGTCCCTCCGCCGAGACGACGACTTTCCGTTGCGTCGAAGCGATGATCTCGCCGCTGGGGATCCACGCTAGCGAGCCTTCGAGGCCCGGGACGGGCTCGGACGTAGAAGAGTGTTCGCCCAATCTCGAATAGATCCTGATCCGCCGCACTCGACGTTCCGCACCGTCCGCGACGTCGGACCGCGGCGGCGCGCGCTCGAGGCTGTTGACCGCAAACCAAGCCGAGTCGCCCCTCCACGCGATGCGGGTCAACCCATCGTCCCTCGCACTCTCGAGCCAATCCGCATCAAGCGGGTTCTGCTTCGCGGCTGCAGCTGCGGCAGACTTGCCGAGCGAGCCGTGGAATTGGGTCGACTTGTGGCCCCAGCCGACTGAGACGGGGGCGTCGGCGCCGAAGGAGGAAGTGTGGAGTGGTTGTTCGGAGAGAGGGTCGAAGGTTTTGGCGAGGACGAGGAGTTGGTCGTTGTCTGCGTAAGCGAAAGCGTCAGCGAGAGAATCTGAGGAGAGAAACGAAAGACCACAGGAACGAACCGGTAACGATAGCAAGAAGCTCTTCGTCCGGACTCCACGAAGCCGCCTTGATGCCGTAATCAAACGTTCCGACGTTCTCTCTCTGCGAGATCGACGGTAAGACGCAAGCACCATCAGCACACGCGAATCGCGGCAAAGGGACCTTCGCGAGATTCTAGGCACTCACCCTCGCCTCTCCCATTCCTCCCTCCAGGAACACCTGCTCAACGTCTCCGTTCGCCAGGACGAGTGCGAGAGCGTCGTCTTCCGGCAAGTACTTGAAGGAGACAACGAAAGGTTGCGAAGAGGGCAGAGTTGGCGGAGAAGGAGCGGGGAGGAAGGAGTTCAGGAGCGTAGCGGGCTGTGCGGTCCGACAGGTGGAGTGAGCACGCCATCACAGCAGAACGGGCAGCATTGACAGGCGGACGTTGAGCGCCTGAACGCACCTCTACTTCATCCTGCGGCATCCTCCAAACGTGAACCTCGACCTCCTCTGACCCCGACTCGCTCGAAAGCGTCACAGCATACGTCGTGTCCGTCCCTGCATCGGTCGTAGTCGCAACGAGGTCTTGCGGGAGCGGAGAGGGCGAAGTCGAGCTCGAGGGGGAGAGGGATTGGAAGGACGCCTCGAGGACCGAGATGGACCGCATTGCTGGGCTATGCAGTCAACTCAGCGAGCAGTCTAGTCGTAGCCAAGCAGATCTGAGCGAGTCGCTGCAATGACACTTCGCCAACCCTCTCCTCCTCATCGCCCTCGCTCCTCGAACCTCACCCACCCACACACAATGGCGCACGGACGACCAACGCCCGCAGGAGGCTTCTACCCGTCTCTCCCTGGTACGTGCGCGCTCGTTCGTCCCGCGCAAGGAGCGTCGCAGGCTGACCGTCGCATCCTCATCGCTTTGTCGCGCAGGACTCGGCCACCGCATGGCTGCCAAGCTCCTCGGTGCGCGCAGGGACTTGCTTGAGGGGGACTGAGGCTGGAAGAGTGCTGCAAGCGGACTGGCGGGCTGACTCGCTCCCCTCCTCTTCCTCGTCCCCTCCCTCGGCTCACCCTCATCTCGACCCGCAACTGCTCCTCGCCGGCTGGACATGTTCAACCTTCGTATCCTGCCCGCACTCCGATCCGACCCACGCAGGCGCCTCGATGTGGTTCTTCATCTTCTACCGCGCACGACAAGACGGAGCGGTCCTCCTCGTGCGTCTCACTCATACACAGCTCTCGAGGGATCCTTGCTGATCGCTTCTCTCCCTCGTGGGTGTGACGTTACCGCTGCACAGGGTTTAAGGCACCCCTGGGAGCACTAGACGCGGGACGGCCGGTAGGCGAGGTCAGTCGAAGGAGGTCATCGGGGCGGCATGTACGGCGGATGGCAATGGACGGTCTCTTCTGTCTCTACACACGATCACCCGTCCACTGGAGGCGCGGCTGTCCGGCTGGAGCGATACTGCGCCGCCAGCTCGTGTTCCGCTACTCGCGGCCACTCCTCGCGTCTCTGGCTCGCTCCTTTGGCTCCGGCTCGAAAGCGACTCGACAGACTGCATCCGAAAGTCCACAGCAAAGCGTCTACGAAGCGCACTGCTCTCCCGCGGGTTGAGGTATCGCGGCGAGTCTCATTGGCCGCTCGGCAACTCGCTCGACGACGCTTTGCCTCGCTCCGACCTCGCCTTGAACGGCTCGCTCGCTCTTTTGCTGGAGACTGCGTACGACTGGAAACAGCCAGACAGGCTCACTAGGACTACTACAGCCAGCTGGACTCGCGCGCGCTTGAACGAGCACCCGGCATCGCCTACATCTTCCTCCTCATCCATCCCCGATCTCATCCTCGCCACCCTCGCTAGCAGCCACTTCAGTCTCTCCTTACATTCGCAGTAATCGACAACAATGATCTCGTCACTCCCGCCCGACCACCCACCCATCCCGACCACCTCGACTGCCCAGTTCCCGAGTCGCCCTCCGCCTGCGTGCCCGATGAGCCAGCTCGCTGCGACTAGGCCGCCTAGTCCGACGGCCCAGCATCCTTATGCGGGCGAAGTGTTCACGCTGGGAACAAGGAACAGCAAGCTTGCCATGGTGGGTCTGCCCGGACTTTCGAGCAGGGAGAGCGGACTTGCGGAATCGTGTGCACAGGCTGACTCTCGTTCTTGTACGGCTCATGTGCAGGTCCAGACCGAGATTGTCCGCCGCGAACTCGAGGAGCGCTGGCCTGGGTGCGAGATCCGCATCTTCGGAATGGTGCGTTTTGGCGACTCTGGCTCCTTGCGTCTCACTTGCTCGAACTCTGGCAGTTGGTTGAGCGAGAGCCTCGAAGGTGATGGGACACTGACAGCACGTTCTATCGCAGACCACCCTTGGCGACAACGTTCAGTCGCAACCGCTCTACACTTTCGGAGGCAAAGGTGCGTCCATACCGCTCCTCTCGCTCATGAGCACATGGCTAATCCGCTTCCGCTCTCCGTAGCCCTCTGGACGAAAGAGCTCGAAGTCGCCCTCCTCTCGAACCAGGTCGATGCGATCGTCCACTCGCTCAAAGATGTCCCAACCGAGTTCCCTCCCGGCTGCGAGCTCGGCGCCGTTCTCGAGCGCGAAGACCCTTCCGATGCACTGGTCGTCAAGGATGGGCTGCCGTATACGAGTCTGGAGGAGATGCCCGAGGGCAGCGTGATCGGGACGAGTAGTGTGAGGAGGGTTGCGCAGTTGAGGCGCAAGTTCCCGGGACTCAAGTTTGCTGACGTGGTGCGTGTACACTCCTGCGCTCTTCCGTGTATCGCGACTGACGTCGCATGGTCCCACGCAGCGCGGCAACCTTGGCACGCGCCTCCGCAAGCTGGACGACCCGAACTCGTCCTACACGGCCTTGATCCTTGCCTCGGCCGGCCTGCTCCGCCTCAACATGGGCCACCGCATCACCTCATCAGTCGCCTCCCCGACGCTCTACCACGCCGTCGGACAAGGCGCGATCGGCGTCGAGATCCGCGAAGGCGACGAGCGTGCTCGCGCCATTATTGGCAGCCTCGAGTGCTGGAAGACGAGTTGGAGGACGAGGGCTGAGCGGATGATGCTCCGTGTCCTCGAGGGTGGATGCTCGGTCCCTGTCGGGTGCGAGACCAAGTTGACGGAGGTGTTTGTCAAGGGCGGAGAGGGCGACACGCTCCCTTCTTCGTCGCCCAAGAAGGTCGACACGCACGGCTTGATCGTCGAGAAGGACGGTCCGCCTGTCGCCGTCTCGCCCGAACAAGTCTCGGACTTTGTCAAAAAGAACGCGAACGGTCGCGCCGTCACCAACGCGAACGGGATCGCGATTGCCGAGCCGGACGACACGCAGGGTATTCCCGACGGTCACCCCGCCGTCAACCCCGCTGCCGTCTGCCCCGTCACGGGCAAGACCCTCCCCGCCGCACCGATCTCGCCTCGTCTCGCGAAGAAAGACCTCTTCCCCCTCCCCTCGCTGCACAACTGCACCCACCGACCCGGCTTGCACCCTTCGTGCCCGTCGTCCACGTCCCTCACGCACCATGCGACGCTCACCCTCACCGGAACGATCACCTCGCTCAGCGGGACGAGGGCCGTCTTCTGCACGCTTGCACGGAGGGTGCACTCGGTCATCGACTGCGAACAGCTTGGTGCGGATGTCGCGAAAGAACTTGTTGAGGGTGGTGGAAAGGAGATCTTGACAGAGCTGGGGAGGCACGTCAAGGGTGAGTATCGTCTTCCTCTGCTTTCGCCGCGCGCCTGTGCTGCGTGCCTCAAAGCTGACCATGGAACTCCCGTCTCGCACAGAGGTCGGCACCTCCACCTCGCTCGACGGCCGTCCCATCCCCCTCACCGTCCCGGGCGACTCCGTCACCGACTCGTCCTCCTCGATCCCCATCACCGTCCCCGGCGCACCCTCTTCTCCTCCCGCCATCTCCGCGCTCTCGAAGAGCCCTCACTCGCATCGGACTGTGTTCAAGGAGGGAGAGGTTTGTCTCCGGCCTGTTGGGTGGTAGGCAGACTCGCAAAATGCGGAACGGCTGCGCTGTTCCTTGTATTTCTTCGCACTACTCGGCATTCTCATGCCTTAACGCTGGTCTGCTCGTTGTTTCTGCTGAAGGACAGGCGTCGCGAACAGCAAGACGATTCGACGCCCCGGCATCTCGTTGTGGGCAGACGTGAGGACTGCTCGAGAGGCTCTTCAGTCGTTCTTGCTGTACTGCTCAGCGTCAGTGGAGCGTTCGCTAACGAGGCAGCTTGTCGAGGTCGTGCGCCTTCATTTCTCTCCTCCGCCTCACCCTTCTCACCCAAGTCTGTCGGTTGGCTTGCGACTGCTCAGGCTTACTTCACCGACTCTCGCTCGACCACTCACGCATACCCGACGCCTACCAATCCAGTTACCAGTGAGTCCCGCTCTCCGACATCGCTCCGCTCGCATCCCGCACTCCCGCTGACATCGCCCGCCTTGCACGCAGTGGTGGCCCCTCCAGCCCTCTCCAACTTCTCTAAACACTATCCCCTCACGCTATTGGTCCGCGACGAGCTCCCCGCGGACGCGACCACCGCCGCGCAGGCCCGCTCTGGACTCGCTCGTGTCGTCCTCTTGCAAGACTTGCTGGCATATGAGTACAGGATGTGTGAGGGGAGCGAGAGTCGTGGTGAGCCCGCCCTGCCGATTCAGCGATTCAGCGAGTGTTGCGAAGCTGACTTGCTCGAGGAGTGACAGACCGCGTCGTCGCCGACCTTGAGGAGTTGGTGTCGTACAGGCTTGAATTGGAGGCGTTGATCAGCCGTGCGTAGGTCGCTAGTGACCTTGAGAGCATGCGCTAATCGTCAGGCGACGTTGACACCGCGCAGCTGTCGAACCCTCGCCGCAGTCTGTCTGAACATACCTCTCTTAGCTTGTTCCCCTCTCCGCCGCTTGTGTACCTTCGCTCGCTCCGACTCTTGTCGTCGTTGTATCATAACGTACCTTGCAGTCGCGCCCTTCTAGCATCCTCAGTTGCGAACGTTCGTCTCCCACCCTTCGCAAGTCCAGCTGCTCCGTCCCCTTTTCTCGTGAGCCTGGCCGAAGCACAACGAAAACCGTCTTGAAGCGTTGTCGCGGCGACACAGCGGGCTGGCGGCAGAAGGGAAGGTGGAGACCGGAAGCGAGGGAATCATGGGCGAAGGTGAAGGCGAAACGAGCAGTCGCGGGCCTCTCAGATCCTCTAGACCTCAGCAAGCGTCTCGAAGTGGGGTCTGTGAGCGCCGCCACGGCGTAGCGAATCTCCCGGACAGCGACGGCAACTCTCAAGGACGGAAGGAGAGGAAGGACACAATGGCAGAGCCTTGGTTTCAGCGCTACCACCCGATGCATGTCGATCCTCACAGCTGCGAAACCATGACGAGCTCGGAGTCAGCCTCGCCGTAAGAGAACGCAAGCAGCCGTACTGGGCAAGCGCCTCGAGACTCACCCTACAACACGAAGACCCGTCACGCGCGCAAGTCGTTTACGCGTGGGCGTGCTTCGCCTTGGTGGACCTCAAGCGACGAACGTAGAACTCGAGCTCCTTGCCCTCGAGGATGTAGCCGTCGGCGCGGCCCGACTGTCCGGGGCGCGACGAGATGGCGGCGTAGAGGCGACCGGCGGCGAACTGCGACTCGAGGAGAGCGTCGACCTTCGACGACTTCTGGCGCTCCTGGAGGGTGCGCTTGACGTGGTTCGAGCCCTTGGCGGCCTCGTCAGCGACAGCGGCGAGAGCCTCCTTGGTCTGGGGTCGAGGAGAGGGGGAGGGACGGGGCAAGAGAGGGGCGACAGATGCAGGGAGAGGAGATAGCGACGTCGATAGAGAGGGCAGGAAAGCGGTCGTAACATGCAGGAGCAACCCGTCAGCAAGGTGATTGACCACGAATCCGCAGAGACGAGCGCCTAGGACTCACGCGGCCCTTCTTGACGACGGGGACACCGTAGTGGGCCTCGTACCACTGACGGAAGGGAGCAGCGTCGATCTGGACGATGCAGCCCTTGACGAGGGTGTTGGTGCGGACGAGCTCGTTGTTCGAGGCGTTGTAGACGACGCCGACGATGCGGGTCTTGCGGGTCGCGTGCTCCGAGCCCCACGCAAAGTTGCCCGACTCGAGGCGGAGCGCGCGGTGCTTGGTGTTGCCGCCGCGGACGCGGACCGTGTGGATGCGCTTGGCGCCGAGCTTCGTGAGGGCCGGCTGGCGACCCATCTCGAACTGGCGCTTCTTGCGGTAGTGCGCGCGCTGGGCGCCCTGTGTACATTGTACGCATAGCAGACGAGCAGGGCGGGAGACGGTGGGTGCAACGGGTCAGCGATGCGTGAGGAGGAGAAGGAGGTGCTCGCCGGTTTCGCACGCCGCTCCCTGGCCCTCCCAGCTGTCCCGTCCTCGACAGTTCAACCCCGCGCATCCATCCGTCCACACGTTACATCCACGCGAGGCGAGGGCGGTCCGTTTCGAGGGAGGGTGGTCGAGCAAATCTCGCCGCGAGCTGGGGACACGGCGACGGCAGCAGGCGACTCGGGGGTTGGACGTACGGTGGCGGAGCGCTTGTGGCGCGAGTCACGGGTGATCGACATGGCTGCTGTGTCGGTGGCGGCGGTCGGAGGTCAAGCGAGCGCAACGGAGGAGAACCAACGTCCGCGAGCTCGAGGCGCGAGGCAGGCTCACCCTCGCGCGACCCTCTGCTGCTCGCTGCACCCGCTTGAGGGCTACTGCTTTACTGCCCAATGCATTCCTGATACTGGCAGCTACACGCCCGAACAACCAGCGCCCTCCCACGACCTCTCCTCGTCGACTTCGTTCCCACCCCACCTCGACCGCCAACTCGCCCTCACGCACAGCAGGCTAGGGTGTGTATGGGTCAGAACTCTCGAGGAGGGATAGAAGGGTCGGATAGCGTGGACGGGTGGTCCTTCGTCGTGGTGACCTGCGGTAGAGAGGCCGTCTTGTCGTTGAACCGACTGGCGGGTTGCTGTAGCTTGCGGCAGATCCTCGGGCGCTTCCGTACGCCTTCAGTAGGATGAGGCGAGTGCAACGCTAGGCGCTTCAGTCCACTCGAGCGAGGTTTGCACGCCTTGGAGGCCGCTTCGACAGTCCTGCCTTTGAGGCCGTCCAGCGAGTGTCCCACCGCAAGCGCGCGCCTGAGACTGGCACGAGAGCGTTCTGTGAGAGCTGTACGATGCAATGCAAGCCGTACCATCCATTCCAGTGCGCTGTGAGGGCGTTGAGAGCGTCCTTTGTCGACGAGCTGGGTGTGCTCGCCCGTCGCGGCGTCGCTCTCCTCCCTCTGTGTGAATCCGCTCGCGCCAGCCTCCCAGGAAGACTTGTGCGTACCCTAGCCGCATTCTCCTGACACAGGCGAGCTCACCCGTCCAACTTGCACGCCCGTCCCGCGCCCCATCGACCTCTCACCGCGCTCGCAAACTCTGCCCAACCCGACGCACCACCCGCTCGCACCGCACCACGCCTGAGAACAGTCGCCGCCAAAGTCATCCTCTTGTTACAGCAAACATGACCCACGAGGCTGTCTGGTTCTCCCACCCGCGCAAGTACGGCAAGGGCTCGCGCGGATGGCAAGTCGACCTTCCCCTCCTTCATCCGTCTCGGCGCGCAGAACTTTTGGGGCTGGCAATGGTGGCACAGGGCGGATCAGGTGGCCTGAACAGGAACGGACGCCGGGCGAGGTTTGCGGCGAGGTGGATGGGACGCGCAGGAGGAGTTGAGCTGGATGCTCGCGGCGGGGCCTCGCGCGCGCAGGCAGGGCGGTCTGAACGGCGGGAACGATGAATGGACTTGCGAAGAGCGGACACGGAGTGGCAGGAGCAGAGGAACGGACCCGGAGACGCACCAGCTGAGCCCGACCATCCCGAAGCACCGGTTGTGCTAACTCTCTCCCGTTGACCGCGAACAGCCGCATCTGCCAGCACCAGGCTGGTTTGATCCGCAAGTACGGCCTCAACATCTGCCGTCAGTGCTTCCGTGAGCGCGCCGACGTTATCGGTTTCGCCAAGGTGCGTTCAACCTCTCCTCTGCCCTTCCGCCGAACTCACCATTGTACCTTCCGCAGAACCGGTAAACGCCCCCGCTCAGGCATCCCTTTTTCCTCTCGGGTCTCTCCCCTTACCCCCTCGACCTCCTCCAACTACGACATCCCTTCTCTCTCCTCCTTCTCGCGATATGATCGGCTGAACCGACTGTACCGAAGGAACGTGATGGGTTGGGACGAAATGGTTGATTTGATCGAGGGAGTGTTGGTTTGGTGTATCCGTTGCGAGGAGATGAGGAGCGGCGAGAGTCAGAAGGCTGGATCGGTTCGAAGGCCAGGTCCTTGCGCTCGCTGCACCGCTACACGGGATTCGGGTTCGACCACTACACTTTCCTTTACCCCCCACACACAACACCGCGTCATTTGAGCCTCTCGACCATATCTACTCGGCGAGGCTCACTCTAGCGCGGGAGATTTCCCCTCTTCTTTCTTCTCTTCCTTCCTCTTCCTCCCCTCTACATTGCCTCCTGCTCGCCTCTCGCCGACTTTTGCCTTGGCGCCGCTCTGGCGGACCTGGGCGGCAACGCGTGGCTCGCTCGTCTCGGCTACGCCTGCTGTATCCTGCTTTGCCTGGCGATCGGTCTCGCTCGTGCTCTCGCTCCCCTTTGTCGGCGTAGACGAGTCTGCCCTTGGCACAGATGTCTTGCTGGCGCACTCGACTTTCTCTTCCCTCTTCTATCTGAAGTCGCGAAGACTGCGCTCCCTGTGCTCTTCGCCAGCTTTCTGCAGGCGGCTTCTCCTGACGCTTCTCGTGCTCGCAGAGTCTTCGCTGAGCTAATCGGTGGATGGAGGAATGAAGACTGACATTATGGCAACAAACGGGACAGGAGGATAGACTCGAAGACCACAAGCGGAGGTCAAGCTGGAAGTGGACAAGCGAGGTAAAGCGTGTGATCAAGCAGTGTGACGGGAGGGGAACGAGCGAGGAGAGCGTAGGGAAGAAAGAGCGAAGATGGCAAGGCGAGTCGTCACCGTCTGCGTCGATGCCGTCGGGGATAGCTGAAGATCCGCGCCGAGTCACTGCTCGTCGCTGATCTGCAACCCCTTGAACGCCTTTGCAACCTTGAAGACGGGCTTGTGCGAGGGGAAGAGGCCGACGTTGGAGGCGTTCATGGCCGAGCGAGCTTTGCGGATGGGATCGTCGCAGGCTGCGCGGCGGACAGCACGTCGCCGTCAGCTCGTGTGCGTGAGGAAGGGGAGGGACGACGGACCTGGGAAGGCTTCGGGCTCGCCGGCGCGAGGACCGCTCGAGACGAACAGCTTTGGCCTGCGACTCTCGTCCTGGTCGAGCACCGACGAGTTCTTGAAGTGCGCGATGAGCGAGGCCTTGCCCTGCTCGCGTGTGCGTCGGGTCAGTGGAGGTGAGGCGAAGCGAAACGAGATGGACGAACCTGGATGTTGGCGTAACTCATCACGCAGAGCTTGTCCGACCCGCACTTGTTCCACCTCGTGCCGAGACGAGCCTTGGCGAACTGGAGGAGCGCCGTCGTCGAAGTGAAGTTGACGAAGCCGTCTGCGCGGGCAAAGGAGAATATTCAGCGGGTTCGCCGGCGACAGAAGCCACGAGCAACTTACATCCGACGTTGCAGCCGTTCGAGTAGTCGCAACGGAGGTAGAAGAAGTCGTAGGACCTGCCGACGACCTGCGGACGGGCAAAGTGAGTGCGAGCTACAGGGAAGGAGCGAAGGGGCGAACTCGCCTCGTCGATGAACTCCATGACCTCGTAGTCCTTCATCTTGTTCGGGATGTTCTGCAAGAGGAGAGATTGTAAGCACAGCAGGTAGAAGGAAGAGCGCACGCCGGCGCACCTTGATCATCAAGGTCGTGCGCATGTCGATGCCTGCGGGCGAGCTGGGTCAGCAAATCGTTCGTCGACGGAGACAGACGTCTAACGCACCACGCTCGATGCGCTCGAAGACGAGCACGTTGCCGGACGGAATCTTGTCGTCGCGGACGATGCCAAAGTCGCGGCCAACACGAGACTTGCGCTCGAGGCGAGAGAGAGGCGGACTCGCTTGCTTGTGCGGAGGGATGTCGTACTCGGCGGGATCAGCCGACGGCGCAGGCTGCGCGGCAGGCGAAGGATCCGGAGAGTACTGCTAGGCAACGAAGGTTTCGGGTCAGCGTCGAAGCCAGCCGCTCATGCAAAGCTGCTCACCTGAAAGCTCGGAATGGGAGAAGGAGTGGGCTTGTAGACCATGCCCGTCATGCTCGGCGCAGCGTGGCCAGCATACGCAGGACGACTCGGCGCAAACCCGCTCACAAAGGGATCATGCGGGGCAAACTGTGCGATTCGCGGCGTCTGAGCTGGCGTAGGGATGGCGGAAGGCGGGGTCCAGCTCGCCGGCGCCGCAGCGTGGCTGGACGAGCCAGTCGGCACGAATGGCGGGGTGAAGAAGCTGTCGATGGGCGACGCCGAGTTGTTCGGGGCCGTCGTGAGCTCCGCCCAGTCGGGGAGATCAACACTCTGCGCAAAAGGGACTGGATCGTCAGCGCGTGCGAGAACGAGGTGGCGAGAGCAAAGTTACCGCGACAGCAGGCTCGAAACTGCACCCGAACCTCGCTCCTCCCGCATGCTTGCCGTCCAGGCGCTGGCACGCCGTCTGAGCGGCACGATCGTCCCAGTACTCAACGACGTGGAGGTGTTCCTCGACGACCTTGAGCGCGCGGATCTCGCCGAACGAGGCGAGGAGAGGAAGCGGAGTAAAGTACGGCGTCGAGGTCGGGCCCCTGAGGGTGAAGACGAGGACGCCCTCCGAGGTCGACAAGAGCGGGTTCGAAGGGTGTTGACCAGCAAGCTGGCGAGGAGAAGGGAGAAAGTCAGCTTAGGAAGGTCCGCCTTTCGATACGGGAGATGCACCTCTTCGAATGAGTCCCTCGTGATGCAGCGAGCGTTGGCGACGGTGGAAGACTGGGCGAAGACGGAACGGGAGAGCTCAAAGCGAAGCTTGAAGTTGCGGACGGCGGCCAAGGCGTCGCGGACATCGTGGAAGACCAAGACGACCTGGCCGACGGCGCGCAAGAAAGCGGTGAAGCAGCCGCGCATGCTCAAGCCCTCGCACTGAGTCTGTGGATGTAAAGGTCAGTATCTGGACAGGAGACAGCGAGCTTGCGAACGCACCAAGACAATCTCGCGAAGATCCTGCTCAGACAAGTCGCGGTCGAGGTGGCTGATCAAGACGTAGCGAGTGGCGTTCACGTTGTCCTTGACCTGATTTGTGACTTTTGGCGGAGACGCGACGAGCGGCGCACCCTGGCCGGTACGCTTCGTAGGAGTCGCCTTCGACGGCGAGTTGCCCCATCCTTGCTGCGACTTGTGAGGGGTGTCGACGACTCCTTCGCCCATCGAACGGTTGGCCTGATCGACTGTAGGACGAGCGGGCCAGGTCCAGGCGGCCGCCTCTCCGGCCTTCGCAGGACTTGCGCGAGGTGGGCCGAAGGTCGTAGCCCACTGGCCAGGGCGGAGCGGCGTCGTCGGCGACGAGGCGGACTGGCGAGGCGGTGGCTTCGACGGGCTGAGAAGAGGGTCCTCGTCGAGGCGAGCGAAGCGGGTCTTGCTGGGAGTACCGGCGGGCGAAGCGAGGGAAGGAGGACCAAACGGGGCGTGGGAGAGGGGAGATGCCTGTTGGAAGTCGCTTCCGGAGCGCATGATCCAAGGCGAGTGAGAAGAGATGCTGGCAGGGGCGGGCGAGGCGGAAATTGGCTTGCGATGCTGAGGAGCTGGCGAGGGAGGGGGACTGTCGAAGCGAGGAGGGTGCATACGCGAGCGCGTCGCCTCGTTCTTGCCGCCTATCGCACAAGGGAAGCGCTTGATCGGCTCAGGCGCGCTCTTCCATCTCGAGAACAACAAGGAGACGTACGCGAAGCCGTCCCGACCTCCGACTCCTCGTCGTCCTCGCGCACCGACTCGAGAGCCTCGCCTGGACCGCGCATGCCGCCGGAGGGCGAGAACCAGCCCTGAGACACTGGCACGAGGGGGCGCTTGTCCTGCGACGAGGCGGTAGCCGTGTGACCGCGAGTCGCGAGAGGCGAGGGGTGGAACGAATCGGAGAAGACGTCGCCCGCCGTCGGGGCGGTACGAGGGCCGCTCATAGCGTTCAGCGCGAGTATACGCGTCTAGATGAGCCGAACGAGCGTGAGTTGTCGAGAGCGAGTGAGACGAAGAAGGGAAAGAGAGGTCGTCCTCGCGACCCGGCTCGTCACGCAAAGCTCAACGCTTCGCTGGCCTCGCGAGTGACAGAACCTGAGTCTATGGGACGGCGAAGAAGCACCAACGCGTCGAGCGAGCGGGCAGCGCGAAGAGAGAACGCACTCGTCTCGCTCCTCTCGCTCTCGCTGGTCTCCGCAGGTACTTTCCTTGCCAACGAGCGAGCAGGTTAGAGACGCGTACCAGCGACGAGCGAACCAAGTCCGAGTCGTTTGCAATGTTCCGAAGGGGCTGAACGAGGGTGAAGAAGGGACAACGACAAGTAACGATATAAGTGAGGGTTGCGGGGCGAGTGAGGGAAACAAGAGACAGGCGTACTGGGCGTGGACAGAGCGGCAAAGTATGGTACAACAACGAAGACGACGTGAGCACATGCGAACGAGCGTAAGAGACTGAAACCCTCCTTCTCCTCCTCACAGCGCTCCCCAAGCGGCAGATCCCCTCCGCGCCCTCGCGTCAACCTCCCACTCCCAGACACGCTCGCCCGTCGCAACCAAGACACGCTCGCCGAACTCGTCGAAGTCGAGGCCGAGGAGGTCTCCAGGTGTCGCATCGAGCGGGAAGAAGGCGGAGGTGGCGTGGTAGGTTCCGACTGTCCCGGCGAGCGGTGCGGCGAAGAGCGAAGTGATGGGCAGGTTCGGTGCAGGAGCGGACGTGGCGAAGCTGAAGGTGGCGGAAGGATACGAGGTCGGGACGTAGGTCGAGTAGTAGAATGACGAAGACGTGCCGATGCGGCCGGATGGCGAGGTCGACATCTGGGGCGGGGAGGCGTAGGTAGGAATGCGAGCGGGAGCGGATGAGTTGGGGTTCAAGGGAGTATAGCCGGAGAAGTTGCGTCGGATGGGTGGTTCGTCCGCCGTGAGGGAGACGTTCGTCGTCGAGCCGCCGAAAGGGGACATCGACGCCGTCGGAAGCGTCCGAGAGACGGCGGCGGAGTCGGGCGCTGCTGTCGCTGGGGCGAAGCGGCGCGGGCGGGTCGTGTTGACGCTCGAAGCGCTAGAGTCGTCATCGTCTTCGTCTTCCTCCTCGTGCACGTCGCCCTCCGCGTCACTTCGCTCCTCGTCGTCTTCGCCCCGCTCCTCCGTGCGCATCAGATCGTCCAACTCGTCATAGGGATCGACCTGCATCTCGTCACCCTCGCCTCGCTCTTCACCTCGCTCTTCCTCACCCAAACCGTCCCCATCCTCGGCCAGCATCCGCTGCCTATGCAACCTCCTTTGCCTTCCGATCTCCCTCGCAACGTCCCTAGTGCGCCTCTCTTCATCCCGCAACCGCCTCTCCGTCCGCTCACGCATCTCGCGCTCAAACTCGTCGCGCTCTTTCTCGTCTCGTGGAGTATGGGTGCCGCTTCCTCCACCGCTGGCGCTGAAGGAAGCGAGGGAGGAGAAGGCGGATGGGATGCGGGAGAGGGAGGGTCGAAAGCGGCGGTAGGCACGAGGGGGAGGCTGTGGACGGGGGCGGAGGGGAGGCGCGGCCGACAAGATGTGCGGGTAAGAGGAAGCGGAGGGCGAAGAAGTTGGAACGTCGATGATTTGGTAGGTCTCGAACGTCCGGGCGTCGACGATATGCAGTCGGTTCCGATGCTGACGAAAGAGTCAGCTGCGAGACTCGGCTAAGGAAGGACGACCTCGCGCTCACCTCGGTGAAAGCCAGCAGACCTCCGTCAATCCGCTTCCCGCCCGGACTGAACTTGACCTTCCTCGCCGCACCAGCCGGTCCAGATTGCGTCGTTTTGAGCTCCGCAAGTTTGCGCGGACTCGCTGACGCGCCGCGCAAGGTCGGCGAAGGAGGGCGGGACGAAGAGGGGAGGTTGCGGATGTCGTAGACGTGGACGAAGCCGTCTGCGCAAAGACAGACGTCAGCTTCGACCTCGCTCGAATCGGCTGCATCGACGGACCTTGCGAGGCAACGGCAAAGGTCAGGCCATCGTCTGACCAGTCGGTCGAGAAGCTGGCGTCGTCGCTCGCCTTGAAGGTTTGCGCGAGCTCGTACCGCCCCCCACGACAGTCGTAGAGGAAGACGTCGGCCGTGTCGCCCACAGCCACCATGTACTTCCCGTCGCGTGAGACGGAGCAGTGGTTGACGGCAGTCGGGAGGCGCAAGTCGTCGCCAGGCAGGGGGACGATGCGGCAGGCGGATCCCTCGTTGTAAGACAGCTGCTCCTCGACGGCGTTGTCCTCGTCCTCCAATTCCTCGCCCGACAAGCCGTACTCCAGCTCCCCTCGCTCGGCAGCCCACGTCGCCTCGACCACGCTCCAGCCCGCTTTCCGTTCCCGCTCTCGTCGCCGTTTCGCCGCCTTGTAGTCAGGCACCCGACCCTCGACCTCGTACACCTTGATCAGCTCATCGTTCGAACTGACAAGCAGTCGAGGAGTATCGGGCGAGTTGGGCGAGGGAGTGACGCAGACGCTGTTGTTGATGCAACCGGAGTGGATGGTGCGGACGCCGGTTGCGCTGGGGACGGAGGAGGAAGGAAGGTACTGATGGCACCTGCGGGAAGGAACCTCGTCAGAGCCGACTTTTGCTTCTTCCCAGCCAGCATCTGGCTCACCAATCGGACCCTGGCAGTGCACTTCGTATCGCCAACTCGCTCGACTGTCCACCTGCGACCACGAAACCCATACCGTATGCGAGAGTCGACGGCGAGAAGCGGAGCGGCGTATACTCGGGCGGTCGCTATGGGTCCGTGCAGCGGTCAGCGGACATACTGAGGGATTATAGACCATCTAACGCACCGCGGCATACAGGTCGACGGAGCACAGCGAGTCGTAGCAGACCGTCGTGACCGCATTGCCGGCTTCGGGCGTAAAGACGAGCAAGTCGCGCAGCTGAGGATGTGAGCTTGTTGTCGTGGCCCTCACGCTGTACGGATCGGGCCGCACGAGGCTGCTTGTGCTGTTGTGGGCGAGGGAGGGTGGGCAATGATGAGGGTGAAGAGACGGGAACAGGGCGAGTGGCAGAGTCGTGAGGCGGCGGTTCGGCGGGTCAGCGCTAGTCTACAGGCATGCAGTGCGTCATACGCACGGTTGCATCCTCGCATGGAGCGCGTGAGAAGCGCAAGGAGCAGAAGCGGTCACTCGGCTCGCTCCTCGCGGTGGGGTCGTCGACAGGGGACAGCTGCACTCTCCCTTTCTCTCATTGCACGCAGCGAAGCATTCCCTAGAGTCACAATACAACGGCAAGAACATGCTCCCGGTCCACCCGATCATTTAGACCTCCTCGACGACCGCGACAGTTCCCTCCTCGAACCACTTGATCTCGCAGTCGACCTCCGGCACGCCCGTCTCGTGCACGACGCACGCAAAGTCCTGCTTGTCGTCGCCGAGCGAGATGAGCGGGTGGTGCCAGACGTTGACGTGGTACGAGATGCCTTGTGCGTGCGAGGCCATGAAGGCGCGGAGGGTCGAGAGGTCGGGCTGGCCGTCTGTTCGCGGGCGACGGCAGCGTGAGTCAGCCTTCAAGGTCAGAAAGAAGCGAGGAAGAGGAGCGGAACCCACCAGGACCCGGCAGCGCCACCAGAACGAGGTACTTGCCCTCTCCTTCCTTCGCTCCTCCCATCGGCACAAACGCCTGCGTGCTGAACTCATGCCGCTCGAGCACCTTGACATCCCACTGCTGCTTCCCCGCCTCGCTCCTCCTCACGCCATTCTGCGGCTCGCAGCGGAAGACGCAGAAGTTGACCTGTCCCTCGGGGACGTCCTTTCCTCCGAAACGACCGGCGGGCGGAGCGACGTATTCCACGGGAGCCAAGTGATTGAACTTGCGAGCCGTGCCAAAGTTCACAGTCTTGATCTTGATCTCCTTCGGCGCGGATCGCTCGTCTGGGTACGACTGGATAACCGAGCCGTAGGGCGCAAAGGCGGAGGGCGTGAGCGGGACCGCGGGGATCTTGGGGACGGAACGAGAGGATGAAGAAGTGTAGGAAGCGGAAACGCCGTTGGGAGCGCCGTTGACGGTCTTCTCGGACTCGGCAGGGTGAGGAAGCGGGAGGAGGGCGCTGTAGTTGGGGTACTGGCTCTTTGGGCGCCCGTACAGTCGCAATCGCTTGACGCCGCCGTCTGCAACAAAGGATCATAAGCAACGCGCACGGAAAGAAAGGGAGGACGAGCCGCACCAGGGTGGATGTCGAGGCGGACGTGCGTCCAAGCCTTGTCCGGATGCGACAGCTGGTAGTAGTGGTGTCGGTGCGGACCGAGCTTGGTGTTGTCGAGGATCCGAGTCCAGCCAGCGTCTGTCTGCGGCGGGCACTCCTGCGGGCAAAGTTGGGAAGGTCAGCTCGAGGTCAAGGTTGGAAGGGCAGGAAGGAGACGCACTTCGCTTGAGATGATGCCGTAGAGCTCGGCAGAGTTGGGGAAGTTGCCGACGAAGTGCAGGGTGTCGATGTCAACCCATTCGAGATAACCTGGCTCGGCGCTGCGAGCAGAGCGGTGGATGGTGTGTCAATGATCGCCTTGAAGCTCTCCCCGCGAGCGAGACAGCACGGAAGGAATCGAGAGAGTCTCAACGCACAGTTTGACGACCACCCAGTCCCCCTTGCCCGTCCCAAGCCTTCCCCTGCTCCTCCTCGTCTCCCATCCATCGCCCATATCCTTCCCCCTCCCAGGCAGGATCAAGTTCCCGCCCCTCCCAAAGTGTTGATCACTCTCGCCCGTCACCGTTCCGCCGTTCAAGACGTAGGCGAGGTCGACCGCTTCGCCTGTTGGCTTCGCGGGAGGAGGAGGGGGGATAACATGGCCGTAGGCGCGGAAGCGGCCCAGGCCGCCGTCGGGGTGCATGGTGAGCTTGAGGTGTGTGACGGGCGAGGAAGGGTGCGAGAGGAGGAAGAGGTGGCGCTGAGCCGGTCCGAGGGGAGTGACGGGAAGAAGAGGGGTCCACTGCAGAGCAAGCACGACTGTGAGTGCGAGTCTTCGGCGAGCGCCTGGACCGATGCGCAGCACTGTGCGATCTGTGCTGCACTCGGAAGATTCGCCAAGGATGGGAGCTCACAAGAGGCGAATCCTCCTTGATACTCTCCCCTTCCGGCACGCACGCACCCCAGACACCGCTCGCGGGTGACCTGCAATTAGGAAAGCTGATAAGCACTCGCGTCGCGCTCGCGAAGGAAACCCCGACGCACTCGTTTCCGCTGAAGTGTCCAGTGTCGACGTCGCAGCCGACAATGCTTCCTAACGCTCCAAGCTTGATGATCGTCCTAGGGGGTGTTTATCAGCTTCGAGCTTTGAATGGGTGCCCTGCAGGCGAACGAATCTCACCAGTCGTAAGTAGGGTTGTGCCGCCTCGACTCCCAGCCGTCAAAGAGCGCTCCGTTCGGTCCAAACTGGCCCTTCATGCTGACCGAGGGCTGCGAGCGTTTTGTATTCGTCAGAACAAGACCATTCTCAAGCCAGAGGCTGCAAATCCTGCAGCATCGCCGACAGACGAGCGAAAGTCGGACGAACCGGGACTTTGAGGAGGTTCTGCGCCGCACAGAAGAACTCATCCGATACGTCGACCGCCTTTCCACCGAGTGCTTCCGACGAGAGCTCTGTGGACGCAACCGCAGGGCGTTTTGGGCGAGAGCGAGGGGTTGAGCGGGGTGGGGAGATAGGCGGGCGAGGGTCATGGGGCGAGATGCAGAGCGCGATAGGGGATCAGCCTTCGCGCAGTGATACCGACAACCCCCTGAATGGTGCTCCAGGCTGTGCAGGGTCCTACGCACCGATGAGAGAGCCAAAGACGCTGTCGAACTGGTCGAGCGGGATCGGACGAGCAGCGCCCGTGTCGCCGTTCAGCTTGGCGGTTGATGGAGCGTGTACGGTCATTGTGGGAGTTCTGAGTACGTAGCCGTGTCTGTGAAGCAGGCGAAGAGGGAGAGGGAGAGCAGCGAGGGAGAGAGCGGGCGAGATGCAGCGCGGACGAAGCGGAGCGGAGTTGGCTGGCCGTCCTCCGTTCGCCGTCGACTGTCAACTCGCGCCTTGCTGACGAAGGATGGTGCAACACAATCTCATGGCGCGTCCCAGGGAACCGGACGCAGCGGAGGATGCGATAGACAGGGGTACATTCGTTGCACTTGCTGTCCGGGAAAATGCTCGGAGAGAACGACTACTTGCTCAACACTGCGCGCCCAGCTATGCCTGCGCTGCTGCTCGCAGTGGCACGTCCTCCTCGATGGCGGGCGCGACGGGAGATGCGGGCGCAGACTGCTCCAGCGCCTTGGCGACCGAGTTGGGAATCGCGAGGTGAGGGTAGATCATCTCGTCAAACAGCCGCTGCGTCGTGTGGATGCCCTGCGGAGAGAGTCGTGTCAACGATATACCTGGTCGACAGCTCTCAAGCACCGCCAGGGGACGAGCGATCCAGCTTGCCCGCCTCGCGATCAAGCTGTTTAAGCTTGCCCGCCTCGCGATCAAGCTGTTTAACGAAGGAAAGGCGGACGAACCTGCGTCGTGTACACCGCGCCCACCACACCCTCCACCGCGCTCCCCCTGCACTTCCACAACCCCGACATCTCGCCATCCGGACCCCTTACCGCCCTCCACCTGAGCCCCTCCTGCAACCGCCACGCCATGCCGACCGTCGCTCCGAGCGTCTTCGTGTCGAGGATAGAGTTGATGGAGAGGGAGGAGAGGGCGGTGTTGGTCAGGAGCTGGGAGAGGAGGTGGGGGTGCGATGCGGAGAGTCGGGAGAAGAGGAATTGGGTGAAGTGGAGACGCAAGACTCGGCGGCCTGGTAGGAACGAAGCGTCAGTGTTGCGATACGCCACGTCGAGCTTGTCCAAGCCGCCTTCCGACAACCGGGCAGGACAAGCACGCAGGACCGCGCAGACTCACCGATGAACGCCAGCTTCTCATTGTGGCCCTGCTTCCCGCCCTCCTCCTGTGGTGACCGTGGGCTCTCCCCCCGCCTCTCTCGCCGGCTGTACGTCGTGCCCTTGTCGACACCGCTCTTGTGGGTGAGCGCCTTCTCGGCGAGGGTAGCAGTGAGGAGGTCGGGGTGCGGGACGTCGAGGGGTGCAACGAGCTCGGAGAGGTAGGCGTGCTGCGTTGCTGGAGAAGGAGCGTAGAGTTGCGTGCCTCGCTCGTTGATCGGTGCGGGTGCGGACGAGGGTCGGGAGGGAGGAGATGAGGAGGACGAGGAAGGGGGTTCGGCACGCGCCAGGCGCGAGGTGGTGAACGGCCGCGAGCACGATGCCGATGCCGGTGCACAGCATGCAGCTGCTACTGCTCGCACGCAGGGTGTCAGCGGGTCGCGAGAGGGTCGCTGGGTGCGACGGGGCGACGAGCGAGCAAGCGCAAGCTCACCTGGCTGCGGGCGGGCTGCGCGAGCAAAGGCGCGCAGGGCAGACGCGGCTGCTGCTGGTGTTCGACCTGCCGGCATGGTCAAGCGTGGCCCGGACTGCGAGGGAGAGCGACGACGGCGACGACCTTGGGCGAGAGCGAACGAGAGGAGAGGGCGCGACTGGCTCGCCCGCAACCGCTTCTGGCGAGGGTCTTGTGGCTGCGCGTGCTTGCTGAAAGCGTCGAATGATTTGTCCAGCCACCAGGAGAGACCAGGAGCGTTGCGAGGGAGCCCTCGTACCCCTGTTCTCGGGTTCCTCCCTCCCTTCCTCCCATGAAGGCGAGCGAGCATGCATATTCACATTACAACGATCACACGGGTTGAGTAAAGTGCAGGGTATATCGACGAGGCGACTGTGGGGCATGTGTACGTGCGACGAGGCGGAGCGACAAGCAAATGGGCATGCGAAACGAGCGAAGGGAGTACGGAACGACGCGTATGCTATGAGGGACTGCGAGTGTGGAGTATGCTGAGGATGCTGGGAGACCGAGGAGGAAGGAAGGGGAAGGGGGATGCGACTCAGGGTCCTTGCCAGTACACGCCGGGGACGCCTGCATTCGAGTACGCCGACCAGTACGGATGAGGCGGGTAGCCGTACGTTGCTGGAGGGGGAGGGATGTACGGATAGGCAGGAGCGGTTGCGGCAGAGGGGAGAGGTAAAGGCGGGACCCAGCCTGGTGGACTGCTCGCTGACATCCCGCTGAGCCGCCTCGAGTCGCTGCTCGTGTGCATCGACGAGGAGGGAGCCATCGCCGAGCTTGTTGGGTTCGTGGCGGTAGCGGACGTCGGCGTCGGGTACGAAGGGTAGCGGTGGTTGCTAGACGCGCCGGCCGAGAGGGGCGAGGTCGATGTCGAGACGGAGAGAGGGTACAGCGGCGCATATCCATACGGGTACGGATACGCCTGCTGCGCGTTCGCACCCGAAACAAACGGGTAGACGGGCAAAGTTGGCGGCGGGAGCGTCTGCCGCAGGTGCCCGAGCCCTTGGCCCGCTGCAAGGGCGTAGTAGTTGAGGCTGACGCTGCCTTGCCGCAAGCGCCGGTGCTGTTCGGGGTCGTAATGCGGCGAGAAGGAGTCGGAGAGGGTGCTGAAGCCGGTTGGGATGGGCGGAGCAAAGAGTTGAAGTGGAGGGAGGTGGGCCGCGGCGGAAGAGGATGACGACGGGCGCGATGCGTAGGGAGTGGGAGTAGTCGCCCACGGAACAGGCGTGACATGATGCGAGAAGAGGTCGCGCGTGGGCGAAGAGGACAGGGCTTGGAGAAGGGGTCGAGTCGCAGACGACGAAGCTTGAAGGGTGTCCTGCGCCGCCGTCACCGAGCCAGGCGCAGCAGTCGGCCCAGCGCTCCACGACCGCGTCATCTGCCCACCATGCACCTGCGCCTGCACGTACGGCGGCAACGCCGACGCGACGTAAGCCGGGTGCTGCTGGTCCTGCCCGAACGCGTCGTCCGCGCTCCGCTTGACGCCCGAGGCATGCGACGCGCTTGCTCGGAAACCCGAGTTGCGCTTCTGCGAGCTTGTGGTTGTGGGCGAGAGGTCGAGTGGTGGTCGTGGCGGATCTCGGGAGGGCGCCGGTATGCTGTAAACTGGGAGGGGTGCGGAGGCGTGAAGCTGGAACGGCGGGGGATAGGGCGGAGCGAGCGAGTAGTCGGCAAAGGCGAGTCGAGGGGTTGTGTTCGTCGAAGCCGGCGCCATCAGTCGAGGCTTGACTCGCCGTGCTTCCTCAGTCGTGAGGAACGGATCGGTGGTCGAGGCTTGCAGGTGCGGCGGAATCGCGGCGCTCGCTCTGAGTGCGTGCAGATCAGGCGAAAGCCTCGACGCAGACAACCGCTTGGTCGACCGGCGTCGCGACGGCGTCGCGATACCGTTCGAGGGGGCAGGGATCTTTCCGAGCCGGGCATTGCGAGCAGCGACATGGCCCTCGAGGAGCTTGAGCCACGCATCAAAGTCGCGCTTCGTCACGTGCAGGCTCCAGTCGAGCCCTCGCAGGAACTCGGCTTCGCCGGCGACGAGCGGTTTCTGCGGAGGAAAGGAGGTCAGCCCGGGTTCGGACCGGCCGACACGAGACGGCTCGATCGGGTGAGGAGGCCGCTAAAACGCACGAGCTCGAGAGAGGAGACTTGAGACCAGGTCTGGGCCGTGTAGGCTGCGGGAGGACGATAGAAGAGTGTCAGAAGGAAAGTTCGAGGAGGGGAGAGTTCGAGAGTGCGAGGATGGCGGAGGCGACGCACTGTTGTCGTCGAGGATCTTGTTGCCGAGCATGAGCGCCGTCACCGCGAGCCGGTATTCTGAACCCGCCGCTCCCTTGATGTCGTTCCGCTGCTTCAGCCGCGAGACGAAGAGCAGGGCGAGCAAGACGACCGAGTGCGAGACTTGCGCTGCATGGGGAGCACCAAGGTCAGCCTGTGCACCTTTCGCGAGCCCAGCGAGTCCCGTCCGAGCCTGGCGTCCTTCGCAGAAAGTCCCGATGGTATCCAGCATTTCCTCCGGAGGCCTCCCCCGTCCGCAACCTGCCTTGCGCGCCTCGCTCCCTTCGCCAATAGAGAGATTAGAGCTCACTCGTCGAGAGGACCTCGTGACAGAACCGCAGGAAGCGATCCGTCGGCTTGACCTGGAGTCGCGCGAGTCCCGCACCGTCTTCCGGCGTCGCCGCCTCTCCCACGCCCGCTCCACCGCTGGTCGGGGCAAACCACAGCCAGACAAACATCTCTGCGGCAAAGAGGGCGAGCGCCGAGATGGGTCCGAGAGGAGGCGAGGGCGGTGCGGCGTTGTGAACGGTCGTCGGAGCTGGCGGGGCGGCGACGACGGCCGTCATGGCGGGCTTGGAGTGAATCGCTGAGCGGTCTGGCGAGGCGGAGGGGGTGCGGTAGGGGACGGCGACGAAGGAAGAGTCGCACCGAGCCATGCCGCCCTTTATTTTCGACCCCGCAACCGCACAGTGGAGAGTCCGAGGAGGAAGAGTCGCCCGACCCGGTTCGCGCGCGGTCCAGCTAGCCTGTGCGGGTGTGTGCGGCGAGGATGGACAGTCCCGTGTGCGTCTGCAAGCCTCGCCACCGCCCCGGACGAGGGTGTGACGGCGCGCGGGAGGTCGCAGATCTCTTGACCTCTCCGAGAGGCCAAGTCGAGGGGTCCGCAGCGAGGCCAGCCAGAGTCCGGTCGGGAGACGGGACTGCGCAAGCTGGGCGGTGCTCGACGCAGTTCGCCCGTCGTGCTGAGCGAGTGGCCTTTGAGCGCAGCGTGTGTCGCTCCCCTGCCCGCGCCGTTCGCTCGCTTGTTGGCGAGAAGACTGTTTCCTCCTCCACACGCTCGGCGAGCAACTCGGGCCCATGTGTGAGACAGCTGATCAACTTGGAGCGAGCCGATTCAACACTCGCACAAGGGGCCAGCTTCTCGCCTCGCGCTCGTCCCGCCGCTGGCAACGCAAGGGATAACCAGTACTGTGCGGAGGACTCGCGATAGGAGAAGTCGCGAAGGCAGCTTTCACGACCGACGGCTCGCTGCGCGCTCCTTGCTTGCTCCTGGTCGCGCTCCTCGTCCTCCAATCGTCCTCGCTGAACTTCTTCCTTCGGCGTTTGCCCTTTGACGATGGAGTACGGGGGCGATCCACGACCTCTTCCACGCACGACAGCAAGCTCACGCCCGAACACGCGATCGCGAGCGAGACCGCACCTCGTTCTTTTGTCTCGCATTCACCGAGTGAAGTTGCTCCGCGACGACGTTGTACGGCTCTTACGATGCCCATCTGGCTTCACCGGTCCCGAGTCCGCTGAGCCTGGAGCAATGGAGCTCGGTTACGTAAAAAGAGCGAGAAGGGTGCTCCCGTTCCGTTTGCGCGGACGGGTCGACAAAAGAGTTCGTCTTGCTGGAGGACTCGTAATGCAGCTCCCCATGGACGCTCATTCAGCTCCTCCCGAGTCCCGGGCATGCACAATGGACGGGCCGATAAGAGCGAGAAGTGGGAAACGGCGCAAGAACATGCAATGCAAAAGCAGAGACGAGAAACAACGAGGAGGCGAGAGAACAATGCGGAGAGATGAACAGAACAACGAAGTACGACCAGCGGAACTTGCACGAAGAGCGAAAGACGAAAGACGAAACAGAACAAGCGACTCCTCCCTCCCTCCTCCTCGTCGACGGGTCCTCACTTCTTCCCCTGCGTCCTCGCCCTCCTCGCCTCCCTCGCATCCTCTACCTGCTTCCTCGCCTGCCTAGCGCGCTTGAGCGCCGCAGCAGCAACTACAGCCGCTTCCTGTGCGTCTCGCAGCGCCTGGTCGCGAGGTCGAGGGACGGGCGGGGCAGGCGGGTGGACGAACGGAACGCGAGGCGGAGGCGGAGGCGGGTTGACGAACGGAACGCGAGGCGGAGGTGGGTTGTAACGAGGAGGAAGGGGGAAGTAGGGGAGAGGACGAGGGCCCTCCGGGTCGCCCTCGAGTGGCAGACCGTACGCGCGCTTCTTGACCTTCTTCTCCTTCTTGGCGGGGATAGGTCGAACGGGTCGAGGAGGAACGGGCGGCGCAACTGCTGCAGCGGCAGGCGGATTCGCCGGCCCCGCGACCGCATTCGCATTGTTGGCCGCCCCACCCGCAGCCTGACGATACGCCTCGAGCGCCGCTTCGTACGCTGCAACGCGCGGTGGAGGGAGATGCGCGATGTTGGCCGGCGCGGCGGCGACTTTGTCGCCCATCTTGAGCTTGGCGAGGTCTTCTTCGGCGATGTGCAGGTTGCGCTTGCGGAGCTCGATCTCGGCGGCCATGCGGGCGGCTTCGACCTGCGAGGCGGCGACGAGAGCGGGAGGGAGGGCGGTGGCGGAGGCGAGCGAGAGACGACAGAAGGAAGAACAAAAGACGCGGATCGTCAGCGGAGTCAACGAACTGCATGAAAGCGCCGCGCGAACGCACCTCCTGCCGGTTCCGCTCCTCCGTCGCGTCCCACAAGTCGCACGTCGAGCCGACCTCGGCCTGCATGCCCACAGGGAGGTTCGTACCGGCGTTGCGGAAGTGCTGGTAGCCCGCGACGATCTTGCCGCAGATGTAGCACGAGAGGGTGCGGCAGTTCGAGCAGATCTGCGAATCCGGAGAAAGTCGTCAATCTCCGCCCGTGGTATGATGAGAGAGTACCCACAATCTTGTTGCATCCGGAATCCTTTATATAGGGCTCTCCGCAGCCGGGCTTGGGACACCGACGGATTAGGGCGGCCGACATCGCCTCCTCGACCTGGTGGACCGAGTTCAGCTTGGCGTCCTCGTCGACTTCAGCGCACGTCTTCGGAAGGTGGTCCTTCTACGGTCGAGCAGCGAGTCAGTATTGAGATGGGTTGGGGAAACGACGAGACGCGCCTTCTTGCACTGCCTGCAGCTGACGACGAGGCAATCCTCGCGCTGACAATGGAACAGCCGCTCGTCTGGGCTCTCGATGATCATGGCGAAGGGGCAGAACCTGCGGAGTGTACAAGGTCAGAGGAAGCCTCGCTTCAGAGGGGAGACTCAGCACGCACGGGCACTTCTCCAAACCCTCGAGTTCCGCCGCATCAATGTCCTTCTCCTGCTTGATCTTGTGCAGCGTCTCGAGCGTCTTGGCTGAGAGGCACTTCGCCATCTCGATGTCGGGGAAGAAGGCCGTACAGCCGTCGGTCGACATGCACGGCAGGACGTGTTTCCGCATGCCGATCTGGCTCTCGGCGTTGAGGCGGGCGCAGTCGAAGCAGAAGCCGCAGCCTTCGGTGCAGGTGACTGCGATAGCGTTACGAGGTTAGCGGAAAGAGCGAGGGAAGCACGAAGGAAAGGCGAACGCACCGATTTGCGAAAGGGCCGTGTCGGTGAAGCAACAACCGCATTCGAAGAAGGCGCCGGACGCAATCTCCTCCTCGAGCTTCATCTGCCGCAACTTGACCCTCTCCTGCGCATCCAGGTACTTAGGCAGCTCCTCGGCGACCCAGTTCCTCTCCTTCTCGAGCTCGGCGTGCGAGTCCGCCTTGTTCTTGCCCTTGTCGCTGCGCGCGGTGACCATGAGCTTCCAGCCGCGTTCCTCGTCGGACTGTCGCTGGGCTTTGACTGCGGCGATGTATGTCGGAGCGTAGAAGGAGGAGGAGGCGAAGAACATGCGCTTCATGTTGTGCTGCTGGATGCGCGGAAAGTCGGAATAGAGCCGGGTGAGTCTGCGAGCGCTCGGTACATCAGATCTGCAGCCAAGAGCGGGGCAGCGGAAGGCGTGCAACTCACGCCGCGTCCTCGTAGCTCTTCCCGAGAGGTTTCCTCTGCGCCAGGTCGAGCCAAACCTTGCCTCGCTTGTCCACTTCTTCGTCCTCCTGCTGCTGTCTTCGTGCAGCATCGTCGACGTGTCCACCACCGAGGGCGAAAGCGTCGGATGACGGCGCATCCTCCTCTTTCGCCTTCCCTTTTCCCTTCCTGTCAACGCGCTTCTCCTCCTGCGGCGCCTTTGGGTAGCCTCCCTCCATCGTAAACAGTTCCTCGAGCACGGCTTCGACGTTTGCTGGCCCGAAAGCGGTCTGGTGCAGGAAGAGGCGTTTGACATGGGCGAGGTCAACGTCGGGGAGGATCGCGAGGATGGTCGTGCAAGCTTCGTCAAGGTCGTCCTTTGGCGCTGATTGCTGTGCCGGACGGTCCTCGCGCGGCGCTGGTCCCGCTACGGGTTCCTCCCGCTCTTCGTCGACCCCCGCATAGGCCTGCGGGTCCGTCTTCCGTCTCTTCGCCTGCGAAGCGCCCTCTGCCAGCTGGCGCAGTTCTTCGTCCCAGGTCTCGGCGCCCCAGTCCTCCGAGTCGCTCGATAGCTCAATCACGCGTCGCTTCTTCAGTCGGACCCCGCCAGCGTTGAGAGCGCCGGACGGTCCTGCAACCGCGTTGGCGAGCTGGTGCGGCTGCTGAGCACGCATGCCGACCTGTTGCTGAGCCATCGAAAGCGTGAGCGGACGCGCAAGCGAGGCGCGAGCGAGGACAGCGAGGGGAAGAGGCGAGGGAACTTCGGGAGCAGATTGACTTCTCGCCAAGTTCAACGAAAGCGATAGATGCGAGTTGCGGTGTGCTAAACAGACTCTAGGGCATACAACAAGGGGAGAAGTGACAACCGAAAGACACCCGCACCTCTGGCGAACGTACCCTGATACCCTTCTATGCGCCAATCTCCTGCCTCTGCGCTGGTATGCCAACCGTACAGCCGAGTTAAGGACGATTCGATATCTACGCGTCCTCGTCGGGCGTATCCCGGCGCATGTACGAGTCGATGGCTGCCGAGAAAGCCGCAAAACCCATTCCTCCGAGAACCATCGCTCGAGGACCGCTGTTCCGCGCGAGGACGGCGCCCGATATCAGGCCGGCGTAGATCGAGTTGTAAATGTCGTTCTTGGCGCGGAACTGCGGGAGACGAGAAGGATGTCAGCGACTCTGGCGACGAAAGTTCGGAGCTTGTGGTGCGGACTCACGCCTTCGACAATACACTCCGTCCCTGCGTACAGCGCTCCGACCATACCGAATCCCTTGCCTTGCCGCCACATGCTCTTGCCCATGTCGCCGAAGATAACCTTGGCTTTTTGCCGGGTGTTCATGCCCGCGTACTGTTCTCGCTGCAGCGGGTCCTCGATCGTGAAGGACGAGCCCATCAGGGAGAAGAAGGCGCCGATGCCGAATCCTGCGAGGCAAAGAGCGGAACGTCAATCTCGACTGGGCAGAGGAGCAGAAGGGTCGAGTCGAGGAGGTGAAAGTCCGCCTCAACCACCCAGCAAGCCCTGCAAGCCAGCCCAAGACTCACCCATAGCACCACTGATGGCAGCCTTGGCCACCGGACTCTCCATGCCCTCCTGTACGAGCCTGATCTGCTTCATCTGGCTAATAATCTCGCGACGCTCGTCCTCCGTCTTTGTCCGCACTTCGCCCGTCTCGGGATCCGGCGATGGTGGCTCGTAGCCTGGTACGACGAAGGGCGTGAGGTACTGCGTCGCCATGGTGAGGCCGTGTGAAGGAGGAGGGCGGTGCCGAAGAAAGTTGAGGGGGAGAGCGGTGGCGGGGAGAGGGTGTTCCGACGGTACGAGAACGGCTCGTGAGTGTCCAGCAGCTCGGTCCTAGACTGCACAAGCTGGCTCAGCGGTGAGCGGGTGAAGCGGTGAAGGTCGAGGAGCTGCGACTCTTCCTCGCGAGCAGCTTCGACGGCGTCGACGAGCTGAGCTTGCTACAAGCGTGCTAAGGCTGACAGACACCTCTCAAGACCCGGAGGTTGACGATCCCAAGCTCTATTGCCTCCTCCTCAACTCAACGAAAGAAGACGACGAGGACGGGCGGGCGGCGGGTGTGGGTCGAAGGGAAATAGCGGGATGGAGAAGGCAAGACTGTGTAATGTATCGAGAGAGATGGAAAGAACGAGAGCAAGAGATAGGGCATGTACAAAGTATGGACGCGAACAAGCGAGGAGGCGAGGAGGAGACAAAACGGGATAGAACATGTACATCGAAGATAGTGGTTCCCGGAACGAGCGAGAGCGAGGGAGGTGGAGGTGAAGTGCTGAAGCGAGTGTGAAGGCGAGGGCCGGGCGGAAGGCGGGAGAGTACAGGGATATCCGACGGCGACGAGGAGGAGAGGGCGGCGCTGACCGGGGGGCGTACGACAGGTGAGACGGCGAACGGCGACTACGGCGGGGACGGCGAGAGAAGCATGGGGTATCGACGGGTATTAGCGAGTTGGGGAGAGAGGAAGTCTAGACGGGAAGGGGCGAGAGTCAGGCGCGGATTTGCTGTGCGAGCGAGGACGACGGAGGAGGCGGAGGAGGATCGGTGTGGTGGACGTTGAGATTGGTGTCGATCGGTCGCAAGGCGTTGACCAATTGCGGGTCGATGATTGAGGCTGGAAGGAAGCGCGACTCTCGTCAGCTTGGTGTGTCACGGCAAAAGGTAATCCGCACGCACCATTGACGACCGCCGGACTCTCCGGGTTCATCCCCCTGATACCCCTCGCAATCCGCTTCCCATCCTCGACCCTCGTCACCCGCCCCTGCTCATCCTCGCCATTCTGCAGCAAATGCGAGTCAATCTCGCCCTGGACGATCACGCCCTGCAGCCACTCGTGGTCGAGCATGTCGCGAGCCGTGGCGCGCTTGTCCGGGTTGAGGTGCAGCATCGGCTGGAGGAAGGACTCGAGGAGCTTGGCTTCGGCTTCGGGAATGAGGTACTTGTCCTGGAGGACCGAGTGGAGCGGCCAGAACTTGAGCTTGTGGATGTGCTTCAGCTCGCCTGCGTATCGAGTACCTCATCGTCAGCTTGGTCCATGAGACGAGTATTAGCTGGACGCACCTTTCCGGGTGAAGATGTCGGCGCTGAACTTGCCCGCGAGCGCGATACTCCGCGGGAACGGTCCGAGCAGCTCGATGACCTGCGCAATGTGGTCGTCGTCCTTGTTGTACCGCGTGCCAGGATGGGGGTCGAACAGGTAGTCGCCTGTCAACAGCTCGAAGAACTGCGCTCGAGAAGCTCGTCAGCCCTGTACGCTGGAGGCGCAGAGTTCGCGCAACGCACCATCGCCGACGCGGACCAGATGTCGACCGCCGTTCCCCACTTCGCGCCCAGGATAGCCTCCGGCGAGCGATACTGCCTGGTCTGGATGTCGTTCGTGAAATGCAAGTCCGTCCAGCTCGCGTTGCCCAAATCCGCAATCTTGACCGTGATGCGTTCGAGGCTCGACGGGTCGTACGGCGCGGGAGGAGGGAGAGTATTCGGGTCGCCGGCGACGATGGCGGGGTGGAGAGGGTTGTGCGGCATAGGTCGGGGAGGGGAGGTCGAGATTGAACCGGCACCTTCGGGAGGCGGAGAACGCATCGTCACGTCCGAATCGTTGTTGTTGTTCGAGGAAGGGGTGATGGTGACATGAGAGGCGGAAGGGTCGGAGGAGGCTTGGGGGAAGTAGGTGGAGGTGGATGCGGGCTGGCCCTGCGAGTTCGATGCGGCGGCGGCGGCTTGTTGCGAGAGAAGGGACGGGCCCTTGTTCGGTGCCGCAGGAGCCGCCTGCTTCGCTCCAATGTCCGCCAACTGCACGCCCGCCATCTGCTCGCCCACGTCGTCCGCCGTCGTCGCCGTCATCTCGCCCTGCTTCTTGATACTCCCGACGTACGACCCGCCTGAATCCGAGATCTTGCTCATCTGGAACGCGAGCTTCTCGATGACTGGGCTCGTGCCGTAGCTGCTGCTGGGCGAAGGAAGCGGTTGCGAGCCGGTGATGAAGACGGTGTCTGCTCGAGGCGTCTGGGCGCCTCCTCGCGGCTGAGACGGCGGTACACCAATCATCTTGGTCGGTACGGCGGCGGGCGAAGTCTCGAGTTCGGCGCGTACGACAGCCTCGACATCGTCGATGCAGATAAGGACGTTCTCGGGCTTGAGGTCGGTGTGGATGATGCCGCACTCGCGGTGGATGTAGTCGAGTCCGAGGAGGACCTGCTTGGCGATCTGCTTGCAGATGTGGTCGGGCACGCCGCGGTGGTGATACCGCTTGATCAACCCGAGCAAATTTTCGCCGAGCACCTCGAAGACCATGCAGACGTGCGTGCCGTTCGGTCCTCGGTGCGTAAAGTGGTCGAGGAGCGAGACGACGTGTCGTCGGCCGGGGTGCGCCGGGTTCGACTCGACCACCCGCTGGAGGAGCTTGATCTCGTCGAGCGCCGTCTCGGTGTAGTGCGTCGCCGACTTGACCACCTTGAGCGCGACATGCTTGTTGACGCTGTGTGCGAGAAGCAGGGTCAGTATAAAGCAGCAGGCGAGGCCAGTCTGTCGACCCCTTTTTGGCGGTCGAGCGGCGCGACATCTCCTCGCGCGTGCGAGACATGACGGCTCGCGCCGCGCCCTCGAAGAATTCGCCCGCCCCGCCCGAGTACGCCTCAGGGAGAGTGAACGGTAACGTACGTTGTGTCCCGTGCAAGCCTGGAAGAAAGATCAGCGTTGGCCGAGTGGGGAGGACGGAAAGGGTCAGCATGACCCGCGGAGAGAGCGAGGCGAGCGTGCACGGCAGGACGCACCAGACGGTCGAGAAGTGGCCCCAGCCGAGCTTGCGCACCACAACATAGCGGTCGTTCGGCCCGTAGACGTCTCCAATGCGGACAGGGTGGTAGCCTCCCGCCTCGTAGTCGCTCAGCTTCTCCTCCTCGTCGGTGAAGACGCTCTCGAACGAGACGCTGGTCGCCGAGCTCGCCTGTGCGCCGATGGGGATCTGCCCTCCGCCTCCCTGGGACGCGGCGTGCCCGCCGGTGTGCGGGTGCTGATCCGAGGGGTGAGAGTGAGAGTGGGCGATGGGGACGGGCGCAGGGCCTTGCGAGCTGTTGTCACGGGCAACGATAAGGGTCAGCGACGTGCTCGCGCGGTCCATCGAGCGCCCCTCGCTCGCGGTGGGTGGTGCCGTCGAAAGCGGGCTGGCTGGGGCTGGGTGAACGAGGCGAGGTCATGCGGGCGCGCGAGTTGGACGGGGCGGCTGACCTGTGGTTCAAGTGAGTGGCTGTAGCCGGGTACGCCATCGTCAGGCAGCGCGTGCCCCGTGCGAGTGAGCCGTGAGCGAGTTGCGAAGGAGACGAGATGCGACGACGGCGAGTGGAGCAACCTCGGACAGCAACAACCACCACAGGGGCAGCTGGCGAGGGCTGGCACACTCTAGCAGGATACTACTGGTCACGTTGATACCCGCCAGAACTCGCCCGGCTGCTCGCGCCCTCCTCCTTCGCCGCCTCGCTCACCTCCTATCTCGCATGGCCACAACACGCGACATCGGCTTCGTGGGCGGACGAGCACAGTGCGAGAGGGCTGAGATGGCCCAGCTGAGTCCGATGCATTGCCCGCCAGCACCCCCGCTGCCGTGGACGACCGACACTCGCCTCCTCCTCCGACTTCGACCCCTCCCACCCCCCTTATCGCCGGCAACCTTGATTGTTTCGCTTCCTTCAGCTTGCGGGGACGGGCTTGTCGGGCGACAGGCTGTTGAGAACGCTTTCTTTCTTCTGGAGACTACCGGTGAATGGCAGGAGGGCCTTGGGGAGAAGGGATGAATTTTCGGAACCGCTTTTACTGCCTTCCTCTCGCCCCTGAGTTGGTCGCCGTCAATGCTCGAGCTGCTCCTCCACGTCCTGATCTTCCCGATGTCCTCGCTGCCTTCTCAGCGTACTTCTACGCCATGACCTGCCCTCATCCTTGTCCCGTCCGCTTAGGAAGGTCAAGGCAAAGAGCGACTCTGCACGCGCTCTTGCTAGCGCTGGATGAGCGAGTCGAGGATGCGACCCTCGTTGGAGGTTGTTTGCACAAGGAACCTGCGGAGGAGGAGGAAGGGCGAAGGCGAGAGGAGGCACCTCCTGGTCCGTGGACTTTCCGGACGCTCCCACCCTCGCTCCTCCTCTAACTTATCGACTGCTCGCCTTCGTTGTTCGAGCTGACATGACGCTACTTGCATGCTTGTTGCTTGCCGTCTCAGCCGTTGCCTCGCCCACCCCGCCTGATCTCGTCGCTCGCTGGGACCACTCAGCGCTAGGCTCTCAGGCTCCCACCGACGCTCAAGAAGCTACCGCCGGACGCTATGCGACGTTGATAGCTTTGCATGGTGCGCCCACTCCTCTCGCGAAGCCGCGAGTCCAGAGTTGACCCCCCTTCGACAGGGATGCTGGGCGTTCTTGCATTCCAGGTCGTTGCGCCGGCTGCTGCGATCGTTGCGGCCGTAGGGAAGGGCTGGAGCAACGGGTTGTGGTTCAGGCTCCACTGGAAGATTCAGGCCATGGTCACTGTGCCGACAGTCGTACGGTCGGAACGTTTCCCTCTTTCTCGAGGTCTTGCTGACCTCGACGGTTGAGCAGACCCTCGCAGTCGTGGTGGTTGTCATAGCGGCTTCTATGGACGATTGCGCCAGAGTGTACGACAAGCACCGCGTGAGTCAACACACTACCGCCTCATCCTGTCCTGCAACTGACCGTCCTTGCGGCAGACCACCGGTTTCGTCCTCCTGGGCGTCCTAATCCTCCAACTCGCGCTAGGATACTACGCGCACTCGCGCCACCAAGCCGTCACATCCTTCGCCACCTCGTCCGGCCTGCCTGCTCCGCCGCCCAAACGCAGGGCCGCGAATTGGTTGCACATGGGTGTCGGGATTGGACTGTTGACGGTGGGTGGGCTGCAGGTTATGTGGGGGTTCGAGGAGTATAAGGAGTTTGCTGGGAAGAGCGTGCCGGGGTGGTTGAGAATCATCCACTGGATGCGGGTTCCGTTTCCTCTGCCTGCCACGCTGCTCCCGCTCACGATCCTCCACCCGCAGTCTCGCCGGTATCCCACCCCTCATCGTCACCCCTTACATCCTGATCCGCGGGATCAAGCGCCTGCGAGCCGGCCACTCCTTCGCCGAGTCATTCTTCTCCACCCCTCCCTCCTCACAGCCTTACCAACCCCCTCGCAAGCTCTTCCTCGGTACATCGACGTACATCGACGAGGCCTACGCTCCTGGCGCTGAGACGGTCTTCGACGCGGATGCGGATTTTGAGAAAGATGGAGTTGGGCACGAATATGCGAAGGGAAAGGGAGTGGATGGAAGGGTGCCGGTCGAGTCGAGTTGGCCTGGTGCTGCGACGCGCGAGGAGTACGAACAGGAGGTACAGTCGTCGATTGGGCACGGGAGCGTCGTAGGATCGACGATCGGTGGCGAATCGACCTACGACGACTACCGCGACAGGCGCGAGGAGGAAGAGGTCTCGTTGATCAAGCGCGCAGCGCCAATCGCGCGCTTTCCATCGCCCGGAGCAGAGGAAGACGAGGCGCGGCCGACATACCCGCCGTCAGCAGCCTACGACCCTCCTGCGCCGCCGCCGCCAACTCTCCCTCCTCTTCCGCCCGTCTCCTCAACGTTCTCCCCGCGTCCTACTCTCCCGACAAGCGTCTCTCCTCCCTCCGTCGGCGAAAACCTAACCTTCTCCCCTCGCCTTTCGTTCATGCCCTTCGCCGGTCCCAACGCGATCAACCCGCCGGCCCTCACGCTCGCGACTTCGCCCAGTCCCGCGCTCTCAACGACCGAAGCTGTCCTGCGCAATCAGCCGGACGGAGAAGGCCAGAGCGCAAAGACGCCGACGCTGGTGCCCACTCCGCCTCTTCCGCCGTCGGAGCAGGAGAAGACGGCCAGTCGAGGAGGCGAGACGGCCACGCCTGCGCCGCAACTGACGAGCGACGGCGTACTCTTCACCGTCGAGCGCCGGCCAAGCCAGGTCGCGAAAGTCGAAGGCGAGGCGTCGAAGCAGGAGGTCAAGCCAGCAGCGCAGGAGGCACCGGTTGTCAAGGAGGAAGAGGACGAAGACGATGTGATCCTGGCGGACGATAGCGAGTCGACGAGGTTGATGGATGAGCTGGAGCGCGAGCTGACGATTTCGACGACGAGGAGCGGGCGGTCGAGGGCTGTGCCGGCGGAGGAGGCAGAGCAGAAGCTGGCGGAGGAAGGCGAGACCTTGAAGGGGGAGCCGATGCTGGAGCGCGAGCAGAGCGGCAAGTGGTTCGGCAACGGCGGGCAGCGTCGTAGCGTGAGAGAGCGTTTCTTATCTCAATTGTCCCTGTGCAAAGTGCGAGTTGCGGTAACGAAACGAGACTACCGGCGCACCCGTCCCTTGCTCCCGCGCGCAAACTGCTTGACCTCGTACAACAGGACCTTGCCGCGCTGGTTTCCGACCGCGAGCCACTCGCTGCCCTTGGAGAAGTCGACGCAGGTGACGTGGTGGAGCGGAGTCTGCTGAGTCGGCCAGTTCTGGTAGACTGAGCACGTCGGGAGATGGACCTGCGGGAGCGACCAGTGAGCGAGGGAAGCTGTGCGCATTCGGTGCAGGCAGAACTCACGAGTTTGAGCTGGTCCTTGTTCGTCTTACTCGCGAGCGCGACGAGCTGTGCATCGTGGTTGAAGCGCATCGTTGAGACCGTGCTGACGAGGTTCTCAACCGCCTTCTTCGCCTTGCGCTCAGCGCCCTGGGCATACGTGCCGCGAGAAGAAGCGTCGTACAGGTTGACGATGCCAGTCGTCGAGCTGCATGTTGATCAGCCTGTCAGCTTCATGCGGTGAGCAAGATCACAAGGGTTTGTACGCACCCGACGGCAGTCCATGCGCCGTCCCTGCTCGTCTCGAGCGCGACCGAGCCAAACCCGCCCTCGTCCCGCCACCGGTCAACACACTTGCGCGTCCCAACATCCCAGACATACACCTCGCTGTCCTCGCCGAGCGTGAGCAGCTCCCTCCCGTCACGCTGCCAGGCGATACCTTTGACGGAGACGTTCATTTTGACCTCGCCAATAACCTGTCCGCCTCGACTGACACCGCTGCTGCTCCAGTCGACGAGGTGGACGTAGCCTCGTCGTCCCCCGACTGCAAGGACGTCTCCTGCGCCAGGCGAGAAGCGGAAACGCTCCATGCCGCCCGACCCGCCAGTCGATGCCTTGTCCGACCCGCCGAGACCGGCGTTGAGCAGGCCGCGAGGCGAGCGCAGAGTCTGACCGGTCTGGAGGTCGTACGAGAGGAAAAAGGGTCGGGAGCCGGTGAGGAGGATGGACGAGCCGGAGGGGTGGAAGGCGGCGTTCAAGATGGGAAGTTCGGGGAGGTGGAGAGTCTGAAGGAGGGGGTTGTCGGTGCCGTCGATTTGGAAGAGTCGAAGGCGGCGATCGGATGTGGCGGAGAAGAGGACCTGCGCGCGAGGATGGAAGCCAACCTCGACGACGGCGCCCTGCGAACAGGCCGATGTTAGCTGGAGTCTCGGAGGAGGAGGACTAAACGGAACGAACCGATTTCTGCTCGTGCTGGTTCGCGTCCCGCACTCGCTCGATATCAATCTCCCCAGGCTCAAGCCGTCCGCCCTTGACCTTCTTCCCACCCTTCCCGCCGACAGTCGCCTTCCTGAACAGATCGTCCGCCTCGTCCTTCTCGTCCGCGCTGTCGCCCTCCTCATCCGACGCGTCCGAGACGTCCGAGTCCAACAAGAGAGCCGCATTGCCGCCGTGTTGCGCCTGCGCAGCCCGCCGACGAAGCACTTTCCGTCGCGCCTCGACGGCCCATTGAGGCGGAGGGTGGAGCTTCTCAAATCTGCGGAATGACGGATTCAGCGACAATGGAAGAGAGCAAATGCCGATAAACGCACTGTCTCCGAAGCCTGCTCTCGTACTCGAGCCCGCTCACAACATCCTCCGCCGCCGCATCCCGCAACTTCCGCAACCGCTTCTCCCCCTGCAAGCTGATTTGCAGCTCCTCGTCCGCCGGGTCGAACCATGCTGCTTGTCGCAAGTTGCGCGTCCGCATAGCAGGTTTGGGCGCAGAGACTTGATGGTCCTCCTCCTCCGAGTCCTCCTCGCTGGCGCCCTCATCCTCCGAGTCGAACTTGGCGAAGGAGCCGGAGGGTGAAGAGGGCAGTGGGACTTGTGCAGGGTCGGCGGCGGAAGTAGAAGCAGTAGGCGGGACGTCAACGAAGAAGAGCTGTCGGGACGAGCGGGGTCAGCGGGGCTACCTCCAGCGAAAGGACGGTGGACGCACGTTCTCGTCCCTCAGCCGCTCAAGACCAGTCTCCTCGTCCTCCTCGTCTTCATAGTCCACCTCGTCAATGAAGTCCCCGTCCCGTCTGCTCCCCTGCAAGTCCTCCTCGGCGAGCCCGTACAAGTCCGCCTCCTGCTGCCCGCTCCGCTTGCCAAAGACGGCCTCCTCCAGCTGGAGCTCTGTCTCGTCCTTCTCGTGCGCCTTGGCATGCCGCGCGAGGAGCGAGGTCGACCCGAGTGCCTGTGGTTCATCGGCAGCGTCGTCGTCGCGCTGCTTGCCCTTGCGCGTCCGGGGCTTCTTGACTTTGCGCGGCTTCGGGTCTGTCGTGCTCGATGCACGCTTGGCGGGTGCCATCGCTGCAGCAGGTGCGGTTGTGTGAGGCAGAGCGATGAGCAACTCGTCCAAGCTTGTTGAGGCGGTGCGAGACGAACAGCAACTCCCAGGACTCGCTTCGTAGGGCTTATCGAGGGACTGGTTGTCGATAGATACGGGTATACAACTAGGCAGTACAAAGGGGAACTAATCAGGGGAAGAGACGGCCGGACAGGGACGCGAACGATCCAGACAGAGGCGACAGGAAGAGAGCGGGTCTGCCTGGCCATCGAGTGCTTCAAGTGGACTCAAGAGACCTCGCAGGTGAAAGGATCAAGCATCGCTCAGGTCGTGCCGAGCTTGCGGGGCGGATGAGGCGAAGGAAGGGAGACGGGAAAGTCCCACGGGCGAGGTACGAGGGCCTGGCAGAAGCGAGAGTCAGTGCTGCACTGTCGTTTCACAGAGATGTCGGAGATGAGCAACGCACGACAGGAAGAAGCCATGTTGCGGCGAGAACGATGCCGTGACCTGCGTGAAAATGGAAAGTCAGTCACTGTGCGTCAATCCTCAGCTACTAACTTAAGTCAATGTTGAGCGTCACACACCTCTGTCCTGCGCCTTGATGGCCGACCATTCCATGTCGCAGTACGAGGCGATGTAGCGGATGAAAGGCGCGAGTTCCGGTGCGCCTGCGAACCCAGTCATCTGGTCAGTGCCGTCCGTCGACGTCGATCGGTCGAGACGACACGAGAGGTCGTGGATCTCACCGCCAGCGATCACAAAGGCCTGTAGGAAGGTCATGAAAGTTTGCTGGACGGAGGCGACCGACGAGAGCGTCTTGATCGTTGCCGGAGGAATGGACAGCTCGAAGCCCCACCAGTCTGCCAACGCAAGCAGTGTTGAAGCTCAGCCTACGACAGAGGCGAAGCGGGCTACACACAGACGAACACGCTGATCCTGTCGACAGGCGGGACAAAAACGCCTTGATGCGCTCCGCTCTTGCCAATCAGAGCGCCAGTCATGTCGGCGAGCAGCTCGAAGGCGCCGCTCTGAGCTCCTGCGAGACCTGCGAGAGCGCCTGGCGAGACGGGCGGGAGTGAGACGGCGGAGACGGTGGGAGTCGAGTCGAGCGGGGGGAGGGCGTAGCCGCGAGAAGCGAGGACATGGAGAGTCGAGGACGGTTCCGGCTCGGAGGACTGCTCGTCGGCTTCCAAGACAGGGTTATCAACGGGAGCGTCCATACGCTTGAGATCCGAGACGATTCGCTTCGCCTTGTCCTGTTCGATGGCGTCCATCAGCGTCCAGGTCGGAGCAGAGAAGCAGTGAGCAGCTCACGGCATCGAGAAGATCCGCCTTGAGCTTCTTCAGCGCCTTTGGCTTGACAATCGGAACAGGTCTCGGCGAATCCCCTGCTCTCGCCCGGCGCCCGAGTGCATGTTCCGGCGTGACTTGCGCGCCTGCTGCAGAGGGCTGGGTGACCAACACAGGCGTGTATCCGTTGTCGCGGCTCAGGTGCGCCGGGACGAGCGAGGGCAGCGAGAACTTCTTGACGGGTGGACGAGGGGGAGGGACTAAGCCCGTAATGAGGGCGTACAGCATCCTCGCCTGGCGTCCCACCGCTCCCTCATTATCCGTATGACCTGGATGCACCGGTCGGCGGAACTTGTCGAGGGAGAAGCGGTTTCGAGGGGGAGTCGAGTCGGTAGAAGGGCGGGGTGAAGGGTCGTGCGTCTCGTGCGTTGGTCCAGCTGTGTCCGCCCAGTCGACCGCCGTCACAGAGGAAGGTCTGGTCGCTTCAACACCCTCTTGAGCCTGAGCGGGAGCAGTGAGAGCAGGCGGGGCGGATGGAGGAGGAGCAGGACCGTTCATCGCGGGCACAGCAGCTGGGAGCGTGCGAGCTGGCTGGACGGCAAGAGCAAGAAGCAAGCGTCAACCAGGCGAGTACTACCATCCCGCAGCGATGAATGACGCGAAGAGGCGTGAGCGGGAGGAGGAAGAGCCGCAACTCTCGCTCCGCCATTGACCATGACACTGCGGACGGTCTCGAAAGTGCGCCTGCTGCACTCTGCTTCTCGACAGAACGCCCGTCTCGTCAACTCGCACCTCTCCATCAGCCCCGATCTCCCCGTTACCGCCCCTCCTCCGCCGCCAAAGCCGGTGCCCTCATCGCCCTCGTACACCCGTGTACCGCGTCCGCCAGGCCTGTCAGGACCAACTCGGAGGGAGAAAGATGGTATACACGCACCAGCACAGGCTGCGACGCCCGAGGCCGCTCACAAGGCCGGCAAGACGACTTGGACCGATGACGGAGGAAAAGGGCGAGGACCGCTTGCTGGGGACCGTGCTGCCGCTCAGACCAGCCAGCAAGGCTCGGACGAGCTTGCATCGGCTGTCGCGCTGGACCTCTTCCTCCTGAGGACGCTCTCGCAGCTCGAGGAGCGAGCCCAGGTGGGGCGAGGACAGGAGGGCGCGATGCTTCAGCCGCCCGTACAGAAGGATTGGGCGACGTTGCAGACGCTGTTACAGCAACAGCGCGAGCGCGAGGGCGAAGTTGTCGAGGGAACCGCACTCGAGTACGAACCGACGCCTCCGCCTTCGCGACGGATTCGACTGGACGGCAGGGCTGGGCTTGAGGATGGTGCAGTTGCAGGGCAGGAGGAGCAGGACGGCGTGGTTGTCGTAGCCCACGTGATGGGCGGGCGGGATACCCGGGTCAGCATCTGCTCGGGATTCGCGATTGGCAGGACGCAGGACGGCGAGGGGCAGATGATCTTGACTTGTGCGCATACGTTGGCTTCAGTGAGTCGTCTTACTGTTCTGATGTCAGTGGAGGCGAACTGACCGGACTTGACCGCGCAGATGGCCAAGTTCGTCCCACCAGCGAGCGACATCCCCTCCGCGACCTTCGTCCTTGCCTCGTCCGGCCACGTCTACACCGTCTCTTCCCTCGTCTCGTCACTCAGCGAGTCCGACCTTCTCCTTCTCCGGCTATCTCCCGCCCCGATCAATCCCTCTGCCCTCCCAGTCCGCCCTCTCCGCCCACTTCCGATCAATCCGTATCCTTCTCCTACCTCGACAGCCATCTCTGTCCACCGCTACCTCAACCCCCTCTCCCGTCTCCGACGTAAACTGCAGAAGCTACCCGAGCGAGAATGGTTCGAGGGAGAAGTGCGCGAGTACCGTGACCCGATCGGACGGACGGCCGAGGTGGGTACGTACGACACGCTGCAGTCGATGATGATCAGCTGTACGCCTACGCCGGGGAGTAGCGGAGGACCTGTGGTGGATCGCGAGACAGGCAGCGTGGTTGGCGTGACGCGGGGTGCGCTTCGCCTTTCACTCTCGCTCTCGCTTCGTACGAGTCGCTAACGCTCCTCGCCGGCGCCCAGGCTCGACACACAAGTACGGTGACCGACAGCAGTTCGGGCTCGCGACTCCCGCCGAACGCATCTACGACATGTTTCCCCTTCCTGGCTTCAAGACGTCCGCGCAACGACAAGCCGAGGCTGAGGAGCGACGACGGAACGACAAGGGTGTGGAGGAGGCTCAGCAGCGGAGCAAGTGAGTCTCGGTGGACGTGATACACAGCTGTAGATAGGATTGTTCGCACTTTGTCGCTTGTATCGCCCCGCCTTCCCCTTCGCCCTCGGTCGTCGAACTTTCCCTCGCTTCACTGCATCCTGTAGAACCTGTAGCAGATCCTGTAGCTGTCTAGCACCGAGCAGGAACGATTTACACACCTCGCGGGTCGAGGAGGACCGCCTCCCGCTCGCCTCTTCCTGTGAAGCTTGGCGCTGCGTACTGCTCTCGTCAGAACAAGCTCAGCTGGCCGCAGTTCGGCATTCCCTGCACGCGAGAAAGCGAGTGACGCCCTTTCCCCACCTCGTCCCCTCGTGGCGAACTCCTTGGTTGCGCTCTCTCACTCACCGCTTGCGCTTGTCCAAGTCTCGAGAGCACCAGCAACGACACTCACGATGCCGTCCACCAACCACTGGTGCGCTCACCGTTCTCCGCGCGACGCTCTTCCCTCCTCCGCGTCCTCATCGCCGAGAGTTGGCGCACACCCTCGCAGCAACGCACGCTGACAGCTTCGCCTGGCCCGCAGGAACGACCACCTCCCGCTCAAGGTCAGTCTCGACTCGCTGCCGATCTGCCCCTCCCCGCTGTCTGCACTCTGGCCGCTGCCGAGGACCCGTCATGTGCACCCGAGTTGGCTGACCCTTCCCGCGCACACAGATCGTCAACGTCTTGACCTTTGCGTTCCTCTTCTCCTCCAACATCTACTCGTGCGTGGCGAGGCGGTCCAGCTGCGCGAGTTGGAGATCCCGCTGACCCTCTCGCCTCTTCTCTCGCACTCGCAGGGCCTTCACGCCGCACAGCTACGGCAGGGATACCTACTTCACCCCCGCCGACTATGTCTTCTACACCTGGACCATCATGTGAGTCGGGTGTGCGCAGTCGGGAGAACCGTCGTGTCCCCGCTGACTCGCTTTCCTCTTCGCTTCGCAGCGACGTCCTCCTGCTCGGCTTCGTCATCTATCAGTTCTTCGATGACTCGACCGACGTCGTCCACGGCATCGGCTGGCGCTTCCCCCTCATCGGTGTCCTGAACGCCATCTTCGTCCACGTCTTCGTCACGCGCCACTACATCGTCGCCCTCATCTTTGCCATCCTCGTCGCCTCGACCGTGAGCACCGCGTACTACACGCTCTCGGCTCACTACCCGGCGAGGAGCATCGGCGACACCGTCTTTGTCCACCTCCGTGAGATCCGCCCGTCCTTTGCCCTGGGAAGGCTTGAACTGACACCTCTCGCTACTCACAGCCTTCTCGCTCTGGCACGCCTGGTCGATCGTCCTCGTCCTCATCAGCGCCTTCGCCCTCTTCACCCAGTGAGTGGCGGCGGGACTGCTCGTCAGTCGCGCGTCTTGGCCCGAGGCTGACATCGAGCTTGCGGCGATCCTCTCGCAGCGGCAACCACCACACCCACCCCTCGGTTCTCAGCCGCATCCTCGTCGTCGCGGCCGAAGCCTTCCTCGCCCTCACCGCCATCGGTTACGCCTTCCGCTCGCGCGAGGGTGACGTTGCCGGAGCTGCCGTCCTCGCCTTCACCCTTTACGGCATCTACGACGCCCAGAGGGACGACGTTATCCGCTACTGCGCCCTCGCTGGCTTCATCGTCTCGCTCCTCTCGATCGTCAAGGTGAGATTCGTCTCCTCTCACCCGCCTCGGCTGGTGTACTGACCAATGTCCTCTGCTCCCGCAGTCGCTCTACTTCACCTTCGCCGGTGACCGCGGCGTCTCGCTCGGCACGGACGACGAGCGTCGCCCGCTCGTCGCGTAAAGCAAGCACCTCGCTTCATCCACTCCTCCTTCCCCCTTCCCCATACCCACCACTCCCACTCGCGCTTCTTACTCTCCCCTCACGTCGGAACCGCATCTTTGCCTTACTTCACGCTCCTCTCCGTCGCTCGGACTCGCCTCGTACCCACCCGCTCCGTTCTGTTCTTCCCCTTCGCTTGTAGCCGCCTCGCCTCGTTTCTCACGACTTCTCCAGGAATTTCTGCAATCACAATTCGCGTAGTAACTCCCTCTACACGGCCTGGAAGGCTCGCTTCGGACTTCCCCTCGTCGACCTCCCTCGCTCTCCCTTTCCTTCCTGCCACTCCTCCCCCACCCAGCTGGGCCGGCAGAATCGCTGCTCATCCACTGGCGATGCTACAGGCATGTCGCTCCGCACCCTGTACAATCGCTGCACGTTCCTCGCCCGACTTGCTCCTCAGATCAGTTGAGCGAAGTTTCCGCCTGCGCGACTCCGTCTGGTGGCTCGCGAACAGCTTTGTGCGAAGCTACTCGCCGCCAAGATACCACTCAGCTGATTGAGCGGCTCAAGCGGGCTCACAGATGCGGGAGTGAGCGGTATCGGCCTCGAGCAGCGTGGGAACAGGTCGCGCAATGAGGGCTTTCTTCTCCTCTGACCGGGCTGAGGTGTTTGCGATAAACATGTGAGGAGGCCTTTGTTGAGCCAAGGAGGAGGCTGTACGGGCGCAATTGGCGACGAGGGACGACCACGCTTCTTCTCCTCCTCCTTCTCTCCTCCTTTGTGCTCCCTCGCCCGCTTGCTCCGCCTTCTCTCCCCGTGCTCTCGCTACACGACTCACAGTCGCCATGCCCGACAAGAAGATCGACTACGACCTCGAATCGACCACCTCGCGCTCCTCGACAGTCCAGAGCGCCCTCCCAGTCCTCAAGTCCCGCACACACTACGCATCAGGAGCGAACCTGCGCCGCATGTCTACGATCGAAAGCGTTCGTGCGACCACTCGCGCTCAGCAGCAGAAGGCGCGCGTGATTGGGGACTTCCGAACTCTCTCGTGCGTTTGCGCTCGTTCCGCCCCGACGCAGCCCGGCTGACATCTGGCGGCATGCGACTTGCCTCGCAGCATCCACGTCACCGAGAGTCGCGCCGAACCAAAGCTCGTCGAGAAGGCCAAGCGCAAGGCGAGCAAGGATATCGACGACATCGCGACCCTCGACTGGCACAAGCTCTCCATCGATGAGCTCTGCCAGCGACTCGGTGTCGCGCCAAAGTCCGGACTCGACAAGATGATGGCGGCGAAGCGACTCGCGAAGGACGGCAGGAACGTCTTGTCGCCGCCCAGGACGAACTGGTTCGCAAAGGTGTGATCAGCTTCTCCCGCTCATTCACCGCGTCCCTCTGACGAACCCTTTGCACACAGATCTTCTGGTACTTCTTCGGCGGGTTCGGCACGCTCCTCTTCGTCAGCTCGATCCTCTGCTTCATCGCCTGGAAACCGCTCGGCGAACCCAATCCATCGACCGCCAACCTCGCCCTCGCCGTCGTCCTTCTCATCGTCGTTCTGCTGCAGGCGGTCTTCAATGCCTGGCAGGACTTCACGACGAGTCGGACGATGGCTGCCATCGCCGGTGTCCTCCCTACCTCGATTCTGTGCCGTCGCGAGGGCGAGACGAAGGAGTGAGTCCTGCTCGCTCACGGTAGCGGTTTCTCTGCTAATCAGTCGACTCGCAGGTTACCCGCCTCCGAGCTCGTCATGGGCGACATCGTCTTGCTCCAGCTCGGCGCGAAAGTTCCGGCCGACATCCGCCTCATCGAAGTGTCCTCGGACCTCAAGTTCGACCGCTCGATTCTGACCGGCGAATCACTCGCTGTCGGTGCGACACTTGACTCGACGGACGAGAACTTCATGGAGACGCGGAACGTCGCCTTGCAGGGCACGCTTTGTACTGAGGGATCTGGGGTCGGTGTCGTCGTTGGACGTGGGAACGACACCATCTTCGGCCGAATCGCCAAGGCCGCCGGTGGCAAGCGTCCGGTTCGCTCGACTCTTGAAGTCGAAATCGCTCGCTTCGTTTTGATCAATGCGCTCCCTTCTGTCGATACCGACCGCTCCATTTGCTGACGCTTGTCCGCACATAGTCGCCGGTCTCGCCTTGTCTGTCGTCGCCATCATCGTCGGTGCGTCGCCTTCCTCCCTCCTCGCAGGTTAGTCAACTCATCTTCGCGCCTTGCAGTCTTCTGGGCCGCCTTCTTGCGTCGCCGTCATCCCGACTTCATCAACGTACCGACCTTGATTGTCGACTGCGTCTCGGTCGCTGTTGCGTTCATCCCGGAAGGCCTTCCTTTTTGCGTCACGATGTCCCTGACGGTCATCGTGCGTTCGGCTCGCGTCGCTGCTCTAGTATAGCTTGGCTGACACTCTTCGTCCATCGCGCAAGCCCGCCAGATGAAGCGCAAGGGCGTACTCTGCAAGTCGCTCGCAACGGTGGAGTCGCTCGGAAGCGTCTCGCTCATCTGCTCCGACAAGACCGGCACGCTCACGCAGAACAAGATGGCCGTCGCGAACGTCCTCGTTGGTGACATCGCCTACAACGCTGGAGAGGCGTTCAAAGTCGCGCTCAAACCGACCGATCCCGTCCACTCCGCCCTCAACCAGCTCATCTCCGTCGCCGCCGTCTGCAACGACGCGACGTTCGTCGGCAAGGAGGACGAAAACATGCCGTCGCAGGACAGGAAGGTCGTTGGCGACGCTACCGACACTGGCCTCCTCCGCTTTGCCGCCTCAATCGCCTCTGTCAACGAGCTCCGCAGCACTGTCACCGAAGTCGGCAAGCTCGCCTTCAATTCGCGCAACAAGTTCGCTCTCAAGCTCGTCTCGAAGCGCACCACCTCGACCGCGGTCCTCACGGGACTCACCGACGGACTCGAGTCTCGCGAGCAGCTCCTCCTCGCCAAAGGCGCTCCCGATGTTCTCATGCCCCGCTGCACCTCAATCCTCCAGGCCGACGGTACTACCCTTCCGCTCACCGACGAGGCACAGGAGTCGCTCTCGGCCGTCCAGAAGCGCTTCGCCTCGCTCGGACAGCGAGTCCTCCTCTTCGCCAAGCGCTCCGTCTCGAGCAAGTCCACGTCGAACATGGTCGGCACGGACGAGGAAAAGATGATTGCGCTCGTCGAGGACCTCACTGTCGTCGGTCTCGTCGCACTCGCCGATCCTCCGAAGCATGATTCGAGGGAGACGGTGGAGAGATGCCGCGCGGCCGGCATCCGTTTCTTCATGGGTGCGTTCGGCGGATGTACATTTCTGCATGCGACCGCTGACGCTCTTCTCGGCGCAGTCACGGGCGACTTTGCGCTCACCGCTGCTGCCATCGCCCGCCAAGTCGGCATCATCACCTGCCCGCCTCATCTCGTCAAGGGCTTCAACGACCTCTCTCCTCACGACGGTTCTGCATCAACGAGCGTCGTCAGTCGAGACAAGCTCGAGCATGAAGATATGGCCTCGACGACCGCTCTCGTCCTTTCGGGCGCAGACTTGCTCAAGCTTTCGGAGGAACAGTGGGCGCAGGTTGTGAAGGCGCGTCTCTTTCGTTTCGCTGTGAGTAGGCAGACGCTAACGGGAGCTTCGTATCGCAGTTCGACGAGATCGTCTTCGCCCGCACGAGTCCGCAGCAGAAGCTTCAGATCGTGAAGCGCTTCCAGGACGATGGCTGTACGGTTGGGTGTACCGGTGATGGGACAAACGACAGTCCGGCGCTCAAGCAAGCGTGCGTGCGGTCATTGTCTCCCTGCAGCTCTTCGGTCCAGCTGACTCTCCTTCGGTTCCCTGTAACCCTCCCGTGTCGCGCCATACTGTTGCGGTTCATGTCACCCTTTTTGTCGATAGGGACGTGGGCGTTGCCGTCGCGGGCGGTTCCGGCGTCGCAATGGAGGCGGCCGACCTGGTCCTCCTCGACGACTTCAGCGCCATTGTCACGGGTATCGAGTCGGGCCGCCTCTGCTTTGAGAACCTCAAGAAGAGCATGTGAGCCAGGTCGTTTCCTCCATTGTCGCTGCGACGCCCTGACACCGTGAGCGTTCAGCCTCTACCTCCTGCCGGCTGGGTCGTTCTCCGAGCTTACGGTGCGTTCAACTCCGACGTCTCGCTCACTGACTCAGCACTGAGACCTGTATCGGCCGCAGCCCGTCATCTTGAACGTCTTCTTCGGCTTGCCCCAGGCCTTGTCGTCCATCCAGATGATCCTCATCTGCGCCATCACCGACGTTCTTCCGGGCATCAGCCTCTGTTACGAGAAGCCAGAGGCAGATCTCCTGCTCCGCCCGCCTCGCCGGCCCAAGCAGGACCACCTCGCCGACCCGCGTCTCATCATCCATGCCTACGCCTTCCTCGGCATGCTCGAATCCCTCACGTCGATGGTCGCCGCGTTCTACTTCGGCTTCCAGCGACATGGCATTCCTTTCAGCGCGCTTTGGCTTCAATACGGAAACTATGCGGTCGACGCCGATGTTCTTGCGGAGGCGACGAACCGCGCCCAGTCGCTCTATTTCTTCAAGTGCGTTTGCCAGGACTTCGCCTAAAGTCTCTCGTCTTTCGTCCGTGCTGACTCGCTCTTACGCAGCCTCGTGATCTGCCAGTGGTTCAACCTCCTCTCAACTCGCACTCGCCGTCGTTCGCTCTTCCAGCAGGATCCGCTCTTCCACCCTCACACTCGCAACCTCCGCCTCTTCCCCGCCATGCTACTCGCGCTCGTCCTCGGCATCTTCTTCTCGTACCCCAAATTCTTCCAGGACGTCTTCCTCACCCGCGCCATCCCCGCCCAATACTTCTTCCTACCGGAGGCGTACGGCCTCTGCATCCTCGGCATGGACGAGGCGAGGAAGTTGGCCGTGAGGAGGTGGCCCGACGGGTTCTTTGCGAAGACTGCGTGGTAGACGGTGAGGGCTTCTCTTCAGGATGCGTTCGGGGGAGGGTCCGTTGCAACGGTGATTCTTGCTCAGCACGGCGTTCCTGCTGTCGAGGCGTCTGCTGAGAAGGTTACGAGCCAGATTAGAGCGTCCCAGCGTCAATCAACAGCAGTTCTCAGGTTGCGTCTCCTGGACTTAGCCGTTTCGCGTTTCTTCCGCTCATTCACCTCTCAACCTCTCACCTCGCTCAGTCGGGCGCTGCCGCTCGCTATGGACTCGTCTGCTGTCTCACGAGCGCCATCGCCGGCTCCAACACCCCGCCACATCCCGTCGCTGCCCTCCCTACTCCCCGCCCCGGCAGCTCCTCCCGCAAAGCGTACCAACCTCGTCGAGCTCAAGCTGCGCCTGGCTGAGCTGCTGACGCCTGAACAAGGCGCCGTGTACTGGGCTGGCCTGGGCGACTTTGTCTGCGGGCGGATCAACAGGCAGGAATGGGACGAGGTGTTGAAGCGGGCGTTCGGCAAGGACAGGGCGAGGCGGGCAGAAGCAGGTGCGACGAGACGCTTCTTAGATTTCGTGAGCAATCACAACGGTGCTGACTGTCCAGCCTCGTCCCCTCAGTCAAGTTGCACAACGCTCTCCTCCTCGCGATACTCTACAACACGACTCGCCCGTTCCTCCCTCCTTCTTCCGTCCGACACTCTGGCTTTCACCCACGAGGGGCGAAGAAGCGCGGTCTCGCGGCGGGCGAAGGTGGCGAAGTGGAGGAAAAGAGGCGGCGACTGCTCAAGGACAAGGTGATGGCTCTCGGCAGGCGGGAGCGCGGCGATGTCAAGCTGCTGGGTACGGCGAGTGCGGGACCGGCATCGGCATCTTCAGGGCGGGGGAAAGGGCTGGCGGCGGTTGAGGAGGAGCGCAAGCGGAAGCGAAGAGCGGGCGAGGCTTTGAGCGAAGCAATGGGTGGTGCAAGTCGCGGTGGTGGCGGTCGGATTGAGATGGATGGCGTGCCGAGGGCCCTGCGAGAGCGGGAGAAGGAGGGTGCGCCGCTGCCGCCGAGTACGTCCAGGCTTCCTCGCTCATCGCCAATCTTGCTCACTTTCGCCTTGCAGCTTTGTCGCAAGATTACCTTCGCCTCGTTCAGACGCCGCTCTGTTGCGAGTCTCGTGTTCTGCCGGACTCGGAGACCCTGCGGGATCGCATGACGGCGACGGCGTACGAGGAGGGCTTGGCGGAAGGCGTCGAAGGACGAGCATCTACGCTTGTGCAGGGTGCCATGGAGGTGCGTTCATCGCTCAGTCAGCTTACAGAGCACCTGCTGACTCCTCGCGAGTCGCGCAGCATCACCTCAAGAACATGCTCGCTGCTGTCGTCTCCCTTGTTCGCGGCACTCGACAGGCTGCGCCTCCACCTCCTCGAACAGCTTCTTCCTCTACTGTTTCGACACCAGCGCCCTACTCTACGTCGACCTTCGCGCCAGCCGGCTCTGCGCCATCTGCTCCTTCCCCCGCACCGCCTGCTGCAGCCTCTCCCGCACCGGACGCTTCGCTCTCACAGGAGCCCGTCGACGAGCGAGAACCGCTCACGATTGCCGACTTCCACGCCCTCTTCGCCATCTCCCCCTCGCTCCTCGGCCAACATCCCAACGTTGGTGCCGTCGAGCGGATGTACGCCCTGCCTCCACCCGACTCGGACACGTCGGATGAGGATGAGAGCGAGGCTGAGCGCGAGGAGGCGCATGCGCAGGCGAGGACGGCGGATCAGCAGAAGGCGCTTGAAGCAGCAAGGGACGCCGAGGGAGCCACCGAGATGCTCGGTGCGAAGCCTCTTAACGCAGCGGTTGCCACGCTCTCGTCGGGTGCGTCGAGCTCAACTGGCATGGGTGCCGGCAAGAAACCTCGCTTGTCTCGCTCGCGCGCATCCTCGTTCTACGGCGCGACTCGGCCTGTACCGGTTTCGGCTCCCTCCTTCGCCAGCGGCATCAAGGGCAAGGGGCGCTTCGTCATCGACCCCTCTTCCCTCCATGGCATTCCCGAAGGTCACCCCGCCGTTCCGCATCTTCCCTCAACTCCTCAGCCTCTCCTTCCTGCGCACCTCGCTGGTCCACCCGTCCCTTCCGCCTCGCCTGCAGCAGCAGCTGCCGCGAGCGCGTCGACCACCGCGCCTGGTCAGCTTAGTCCGAAGAGTCTTGCCTTGCGCAACTCGCTCTTCCCGGAGCTGATGGGCGAGTCTGGCACGGCGACGCCAGCAGGCGATGCTGTTTCGAACGGCGATGGCAACGGGACGACGACGGATGGCGGCGAGAGCGAGTCGGAAGACGACGGCAAGGGGCTGTCGGGAACGCCAGCGCCGCCTTCAACCGGTCTCAAGATCAAGCTTGGCAACTCTGCTGTCGGTCAAGCGGGTCAGACTGGCAGGCGCGCGAGCATGTCAGGACCACCGGGAGCGGGACGGCCGATGCCGACGAACGAGAAGGACCGCGAGGCAGGGAGGAAGCTGTGGGAGGTCGTCGACTCGGTTGGGCTGCTCAACGGGGTGCTGCAGTAAGAGGAGTCTGTGTTGCCGTGCAGTCTATGTTGTCTCTTCACTGTCTCGATGTAGCGGTCCAGAGAAGCGTCGGAACGCGTCGAGAGACGAAGCGCAGGACGAGTACCGCGAGCTTGCGAGAGTCTCGAAGGAGACGCCGGCGGTTTGTTCATAAGACTGCATTTCCGTCCCGCTGCAAAGAGACGAGGA